>NC_067477.1:118423561-118616061 GCF_947179515.1 Apodemus sylvaticus
TCCCGTGGTATCACACTGAGAATGTCTCTTCTAGCAGTAAAGATCAGTGGTAGAGCCCTTGCCTGTTGTGATGGTTCCTATACAATTGGTGCAGGGAGTGACCCTATTAGGAGGTGTGGACTTGTTGGAGTAGGTGTGTCACTGTGGGTGTGGGATTAAGACCCTCACCCTAGTTGCCTGGAAGTCAGTCTTCTACTAGCAGCCTTCAGATGAAGATGTAGAACTCTCAGATCCTCCTGCACCATATCTGCCTGGATGCTGCCATGTTTCTGCATTGATGACAATGGACTGAACCTCTGAGCCTGTAAGCCAGCCCCAATTGAATGTTGTCTTTTATAAAATTGCATTGGTCATGGTGTCTGCTCACAACAGCGAAACCCTAACTAAGACACCTGTCATATACAAAGTCCTGGGTTCAGTCCCCAACTTGAAAAGAAAGAAAGAAAAGGAGAAAAAGAGGGAGAGAGAGGGGGGGGGGAAGGAGGGAGGGAGGGAGGGAGGGAGGGAGGGAGGGAGGGAGGGAGGGAGGGAGGGAGGGAGGGAGGGAGATAACATGGATTTTCTAGGCACAGGTGTGAAATGTTTTTTCCTTGTGGTTTTGATTTACATTTCCCAGGTTAATAGTGACACAGGACATCTTCTCATCTTTATGCTGTACAATTCTTTTGTAAAACAGAAATTTTTGCCATTTGTTAAAGAGATTTTTATATTTCTCTTATTGATTTTATAAGCTCTTTACATGTTCTGGACGCAAGTCCAGTTTCAGACACATGCACTGTAAATATCGCAAGTATTTTCTCCTTGGCTGTGGCTTGCCATTCTGGTCTGTCGCTATCACTGTTGTTTTTCCAACTTTCCAGTGTGTCACATGTGGTCAGTGGCCTCTCTAAGAAACCTCTCTGTCAGACATGGATTCTCCCACATTAGCTTCTGGAAGAATTCCCTCTGTTCCCTTCACACTCAGGCCCACAGCTTTCTGGGTCTGGTCATCGTGTGTGGCCCGGAGCTGACACTCAGATTGGACAGGCCCCAGTGACACAGAACAGTGTTGGAAAGACGGTCCTGCCCCCATTGTTCCTCAGTGCTGTGAGGCAGTGGTGATGAATGTGGCTTTCTTTATGGCTTCAATTCAGTTGGTAGTTCTTGTCTCTATTTATACCAAATCCTCTGTCTTAATTAATGTAGCTTTATAATATGTCTTGACATCTGGTTCTGTCACTACACAAAATTCATTCATCTTCAAGACTGTCTTTGCTGTGCATATCCTTTGCATTTATGTATATATTTTTGTAATTACCATATAAATTACATAAAAAAGTCTGCTGGGCTCTTTCTTTGGACCGTATTCTATACGCATTAATTCGGAGAAGTGACACTCCTCAGTGCTGAGCCTCTAGGTTTCTCAGTGCAGCATTCACACAGCTTCCCATAGATTTAGATCCTCTAAAATCTCTCAGTGATATTTTATGAGTTTTTTTAAGTTCTTGCTCATATTTTTGGTAGACTTATTTATGTATGTTATTAGTTATTTTCTAAAAGTTATTTATTTTTCACAGTACACCACTTTTTATTTCAGAAGTAAAGGGGATAAGAATACAAAGATATATGCAAGTTCTTTTCAACTCTTCCATCTATTCGATAGACGTATCATATTGAAGTTCTCAAATAGTAAATGGAAATATTATTTTAAGATGTAATTGCACTTGATCATTTAAAACCATCATGGTTTTCCTATGGTGTCACACATGGGAAAGGTGTAAAAATTAGTTGCAAAATGTGTTCTTCCTTTGTGACATATTGAAAAACTACTTATACTTTTGGTATGGTTTACTGTATCTAAAAGATCACACTGAACTGTTAATGATTTTACTGATTCTAAAAGCTGATAGATTCCTTTGGATTTTCTAGTCTATTAGTTTCATGTTTCTCTCTCCAATTTTTTTCTTCTTTCCTTAGTGGGTCATATGTGCATAAGTGGTAATTGCACTTCCATTTTGCTCTACAGATAGTTTTGACTGTTGTGGTTGTAGGATTTGTAAGGATGACATTTATTGGCTTGAGGAAGTTTTCTTATATTCCAGTGCCTTCAACTTCAGTTAAATACTAAACTAAGTGAATATTATATATATGTACATATATATATATATATATATATATATATATGTATGTGTGTGTGTGTGTCTGTGGCCTCCACTGTACCACTTCAAGTAGGAGAGAGGGATCATTGGAAGCATGTTCACTCACAGCAGGAGATTCTTTCCAACTATTTCTTAGTGGTCCCCCCACCTTGGACCTCTCTGTAGTCCTTCTAGCCAGGTTAATTCAAGCACTTTTTAATCCATAATTTTTTAATAGATTTTTTGTCTATTTCCTTAAACATATCCTTATATGTATATATAAAATAAGATAATTATTTTATTCCCTGTGTGATATTTCTAATAGTCACAGTTTTCCTTCTTGTCTGCCTTGCTAACTTTTGTTCTCTAAGACTACATAAATCATCATGGAAAAATCTTTCTTACTTACTTACTATTTGCTCTTAAGACTGTGAATTAGATTTAAAGGATCTTTAAATACATGGAATTCGCATTCTAGATTATTTTCCTGTTGTTATTTTTTTCACAATCTTGGTTTTTAGCCACATGGGCCTGTTTCCAGGTAAGACCATATTGAATTCTATACACTGTGGATGGTGGTGTTCCCCAGAGAAGTTATACGTTCTTCTAATCCAGTTATAATTGAGTGACACATGACTGTGGAGCCTCCATGAAAGATTTGAAGGAAACAGAAACTTACAGAAAACTAGCGGGGAGTAGAAAATTTCTGTGGCAGTTCACAAGACAAGAGCCAAACACTCTCAGCCTGTGGACACTCAGTGAAAATGAGGATGAGGCCTTTAATAGAGATGCAAAGAGGACTAGCATGGGAAAGAGTGAGGAGAAGTTTGGTTGTCATGGAGATAGTGTCCATGACAGGACTGAAAGGATGCAAGGACTGAATATGCACCGTAGCTTTATGTTTCTGAGAGAGAACATATTGAGCACAGGTCTAAATGTTAAAGTGAGATAACCTTCTCAGGGTATCAGGGTAATACAACTGTAATATCCAAAAACCCACCTGCTGCTTCAGTATTGGGTCCACTGGTTCTTCCCCAGGAGCTGCCAAATCTGGGGCTCTGCACTGAGAAATCTGACACAAGACAATAGCTGTTGATCACTGATATTGCTAATCCTTTTGGTTGGCCTGATGTATATACAGATGTGGTAATATACAGATGTGGATACACTGAGGTAATCTTTTCATTACCTCATTGACCAGTTATCTGCTCCTTCCCTCATACTGACAGCAAAATCAGCTTCCTTAGGAGAACCACACATACTCATTTCTACCCTGTCGGGCCTCAATGGGACCAGCAACATCTGAGCCACACGGGTGCCTGTCATCAGCGTAGAACAATTAGAGCTTTGTCCCATGCCAACTCTATTAGAAGAGGGAACTTCTCCTTTAGAAGAATACATACAGACATTTCTGTTCATGAACTTCTATTGTGCTCATTTCTCCTGCAAGCAAATATCCTACTCTGTGTCTCTGTGACCCCCACTGCCCGATGTGCTTAGCACTGGTCTAGGGCACCAGTTCTCACAATTTTCACCTCCTTTCCACTCCTAAGAAGAATTATTGAGGATCCCAGAGAATTTTGCCCATGTGAGTTATGGCTATTGATTTTGTTATACTAGATGTTAAATTGAGAAAGTTTGAGGTGTAACTACTTATTTACAAATAGTAACAAATTGCTTATAGAATATGCTAATGTGAATGATGTGTTTTAATGAAAATCAGTAGTGTGTACCCAAACTAAAACAGATTTACTGTGAAGAATGGCACTGTTGTACATTTTTTTTAGAAATTTCCTAACATCTAACCTAATAGAAGTTATAGAGCTTCTGGAAAATTCTAGCATACATTTTTTTCAAGAACGTATATTAAAAGGGCAATTTGTGTCTTGGTGAAAATAGTTTGGCCTTGAAGAAGCCATGACAGGCTCTCTGAACCCCAACATGTCACATACTTGGGGAAGTATGGCTTCAGCTGGATTTGTAAGTTTTAAACCAGAAAGAACATGGAAATACTTAGGTTCATCTTTTCAGTCATACTTAGAGCTTCTTCATCCAGAGTTAACAGCCTCTTTATGGTGGTATCACTGTAAAGAGACAGCAATACCAGCTTAAGTTAAAAAAAGAAAGATGAGTTGGCTCCTGTAACTGAAAAACCCATGTCCTTGTTCATTATTGTTAACATCCATGTGATCAAAACACCTCACAGAAGCAACTTAAGAGAGAATACTTTGTTCTGGCTCCTGATTTCAGGAAGATTTTAGTCCATTTTGGGAGGGAAGGCATGTCAGAGTTCATGCCACAGGTTCCTCCATGCTGGAGGGCAGGAAGCATAGAGGTGGGTGTGTTACCCACCTCTCACCTGTTGTGGCCTACCAGTGCCAGCTATGCCTCATCCCCTTCAGATTCCATAGTCCCTTAAAATAGTGCCATCCACCAGAGAGCAAATATTTAAAAGATTGGCCTCTGTGAGACACTCAGGTTCAAAACATACACGCTAAACTTGTGGAATGGAGGTTCATGGTCTTCCATATCATGTGGCTCAAGAATTCCCTAAGTTTTAAGCTAAAGAATGGGCTCACTGCCATAAGCCCAAGGCTTCACAGCATATAGTCTGTTACATGCATACGTAGTGAGTATGTGATGTATTTTACATAGATACATAGTAAGTATGTGATATATTTTAAATAAACTACATGTTAGTTACTATTAAGAAACCATTCTTCAACTAACACACACTCTCTCTTTCTCTTTCCTATAAGAATCTCTTTATAGACGAATGGTTCTTAGAAGGTCATTAAGTGTGACTCTTGACATATCCAACCCCAGAGAGGGGCGGGAAATCAGCCAGCATCCATGTCATGTGCTAAAAGAAAAGTGACCCTCCTATCTTAGTTCATGGGCACAGCTGAATCACTTATTGTATGGGAGGGCAATGAGTACTTCCAGGCTTAGAAACTGAGAGGGTGAATCTGTTCACAGCCCTACAAGAGTCGGGTAAAATGGAGATGTGAACCCCCCAAAAGATAAGAGTGTTGATCACCACACATCACACAAAAGTATAGATGCCCACTAAAGCTGTCACAATAACCTATCACAGATGACTATCCAATCAAGTGTAAACTCAAATTATATTATAAACTATATGGTCTAGTGGCTTCAGTAATCCAAACGGATAGGAACTGTCTGTAAGCCGAGTTGAGAATCGAGTAACTGACTTGTGATTAATTGATAAATTTCTGGAGGGTGAGCCTCAGAACAAACAAACCTGTAGAAACATGTTTCATAACAATAGCCCAAAGTTATACAAAAAAAAAAAGAGAAAATAGTGCCCAAAGGGCAAATGGAATCATAGGTTCAAATATAGAAAAATAATCGAGGGTCCCTTCAATAACTTCCACACAGTGAAGTTAAGTGTTCGTCACAAGCATTGTGTGAGCTTTCTAAAATGAAATTTAAAATAGATTTGTACCATGACCTGTATTGACATTTCTTTGAAATTTGCACAAATATTTATGAGAGTTTCCTAGGAACTTCCTGTCCAAATGAAGTGTGCTGAGTATCTGACTGTGTGCATGGTGGATATATGTGATGATATGTGTATATGACAGTGTTATGAGTGTGTGTATAAGAGCGTGTGGGTGAGATTGTATGTTTGTGTGACTGTGTGTGTGAGACTGTGTGTATATGACTGTGTGCCTGTGTATGTATGTGAATATGTGACTTTGCGAGTGAGTATATGTATATATGAGTGTGAGTGTATATGTGGCATTGGATTTGGTTTTATTTTTTTGTTTTTTGGTTTGTTATTTTTTCTGAGACAGGGTTTCTCTGTATAGCCCTTGCTGTCCTGGAACTCACTCTGTAGACCAGGCTGGCCTCAAACTCAGAAATCCGCTTGCCTCTGCCTCTCAGAGTGCTGGGATTACAGGCATGTGCCACCACTGCCCGGCGTGTATCTGTGTCGTTGTGTGTGTGTATGGATGTGTGTGTATGCATGTGCCATTGTGAGTATATGTATATATGATTGTGTGTGTGTGTTTTATTGTGAACTTTGAGAGACGACAGATAGTTGAAACTATGGTGTCAATATTTAAACACTTTGGGGAGATAATTTTCCCCATATCTGTGACAGTGTTTGCTTAGATTCCTAGAGAAGAAGAAAGAACAATGTCCACATAGTGTCCAGGAGACTCAGAATCCAAAGATTTACTAATTACTAAAGCATTGTTTTCTAATTAAATTTTAAATCCACCTGAAATTTGTCAGCTTTCTCTTTTGTTTCTTATTGGGTGTTCTAAGGCTGTTAGTATTCATCTGCAATGTCTTACAATCTACATTTAACTAATATTACTTCATGCATAGTAATGGATTCTGGTATTAGTACATTTCCTATCTCTCCCAGCCTTTGTCGCTGCTGCCATATATTTTTAATTTTACATGAGACCCATAATATACTACACTGCCATTATTTTTGCTTTAAGCAGTCAAGCCTTTTAATGGGTTTTTAAATGAGGCAAAATTATATTTTTAATATTTACTTAGGTATTTTCCATTGGTAACATATTCCATTCCTTTGTAGATATCCCAATATCCCTCTGGTACATTTTCCATCTCTCTGGAGAACTTCCTTCTCCAGTTCTTAGAATGAAAGTTTTTGTAATTTTTTTTTATTTCTCACAATATCTCTTTTTCTAATTTGTAAAAGCTATATCAGTGCATATAGAATTCTAACGTGGTGTTTTCTCTCAGTGCGCCATGTCTCTTGTCTCCCTGCATATGTGGCTCCCGGAAGTCTGCAGTTCTGCCTGTGATTTTTGTATTTATCTCATTTCTTTGAACATCTTAAATATCCATTTCCTATTTTAAATCAATTTTATAGAATTCAATCTCTTTTTTCAGTTTTATCCCCCCCAGATTTATAGTTTTCAACAAATTTATAAATTTCTCTGTATCTCTTCCATCAGTTATCCTGTTTCTGAGACTCTGGTTGTACGTATTATAGATCACATTGTTTAGTATTAATAGTAGAATGCTATTAGGTTGTTGGTTCTTTTCCCCCTGGCTGCATGTTGAATAGTTTCCATTACTCTGTCTTCAGATCTGATCATTTCCCCTGCAGCACAATTTCTCAACAATGACACCATGAGCATCCAGAGTTAGCTAACATGCGTGTCAGGGGAACTAGTCTGTCAACATTCAGATGTTTAGAATCATCCCCTGTCTCCACCTGCTAGAGGCCAAGAGTAACTTTTCCCCACTGGTTACAACAAAAATCACATCCAAACATTACCGAACGACTATTAGATCTTTTTTGTCTTTTATTTCTACCTTGATAAGTTTGTATCTTCTGGTATACACAAATCAACAAAGAACAATACACAAGCTATTTAATCTGATACTTCTTCACATGAATAAAGTTTTGTTTGAACTATGTCATTTGCCAGTAAGCTATTGTGTCTGGTTCCATACTCTAACAGAAGAATTAAGTTGCCGATAACAATGCAAAATCCCTAAAACATTTATATATTCCACTCTATATTTCACGTTACTGATGCTGATATAACTCCATTGACTATATTTAAAAGATTTATAATAGGCACTTTATGATAACATTCTAATAATTCTCATATTTCTATCACTATCTGGTAATTTTTGGTTGGATACTAAACACCGCTGTTTTATATTGAGGGAACTAGATTTTTGCTATGTTCTCATAAACTGCTGGACTCTGTTCCTACATGCTGAGTAACTTGCTTTTAAGTGTGCTGTGCCAGGTTTATAGTAGCCTTTAATCTGTGACTGATTCAACCCTACCATTGAAAGTGTGATTCTCATAATGGCTTACTGAATGACCCCTTAGTTAATAGGTGTGTCTGCCCTCTGACTAGCTGGAATGCAGATTATTCAGGGTCTTGACTGTAATAACTCAAGAGAACCCTTCAGGCTAATCCTCTGCAGATCTGCCTTCCTCTCCCAGACATCTACTATGTGGGCGTACCCACTATACACGCTTTGTACCCACTATACACATGCTTTATTGAAATTCCTTCCAGACACTAATTTAGGAAAAATTTAAGGCTTGCCTCTTTTATTTTCTTCTTTTTAAAGGCTAAAGTCCCACCTATTTATTGTCCAATGGCTTAACCTAAACAATTTACACAAATGTCCTGTTCTCTAGTTTTTAATCAGGAAATTAGTCCCTTCAGCTTTTGATCCCCAAGAGGCAATCTAGAAGCTTCCATGAGGATCTTCTAACAAATTAAGCAGCAGTTGGCTTTCACATGTGATAATAATTGATGAGAAAAGAGGCTATGAATTTGAAGGAGAGCAGGGAGGGGGAGTGAGAGGGTTTGGCAGGAGAAGAAATGGGGGACTGTTGTAATTAAAGTACAATCTCAAAAATAAAGAAAGCAAATATCATACCTTCTACTGTGCATCTTTTCAACAGATATTACTTCCCATAGTATTTTGAGTAATGAAGTATTTGAAATATACCAGCCTGCTGCAAGAATCACTCCACAACAAGGAAGTAAATTATTATTATTATTATTATTATTATTATTATTATCATTATTATCTCTTTGGATATTCCATGTGGATAAGAGAAATGGACATCTAAATTATCCTATGAAAATCCACCTAAAGTCTGAAGCAAATAAAATTATCGTTCATTACATGTTTTGGGTTTATTATTGCTAGTACGTTAGTTTTAGGTCAGATTTATGGCACAGAACGTCATGCTTATAATGTTATATGACTACTTTGATTCTACACTAGGCCCAAATGTGCTATAATATGTTCAGTATATTTATTCCCATTTTATAGGACTTGGTTCATAATTTTGCTTTTTCAGATATTATATTTTGCTTTTGTGCCTTGTTACTGATTGTATTTATAATTAATTGGATCCTATCTTTTAGGCTAAGAGCGCAACCCTTTTTATAAAATAATTCCCACAGGGAAATAGGAATCATTTTGTAATGATTTGCTTTTATAGCAGTGTTTTCAGGGGCATATTGTAGCATACAGTAGCCATTACTTTTAAAAAGCTCTAGTTCATCTCTTGTATATCTTCTCCATATGCCTTGTGATAGGGCTTTAACTCCTGAATTAGGTCATATGCTGAGAACAATGATCAACTGTTGTACCCTTTCCATGGGTTCTGCCTTCCACATAAGAAGAAAGCAGTATAGTATGATTCTCTGTTATTTTCTTTAGTCATTAGAACATTGTCTTTAAATTATATCTCATAAGAAATCCAAAT
This sequence comes from Apodemus sylvaticus, assembly GCF_947179515.1. NCBI lineage: Eukaryota > Metazoa > Chordata > Mammalia > Rodentia > Muridae > Apodemus > Apodemus sylvaticus. Next base: position 118,432,943 of record NC_067477.1, read on the forward strand.
TTGAAAAGTAGTTTAGCAAGAGTTCTTCTAGTTGAAGTAAGAAAAGAATCCCCGACCCTATTCATAGTCCCTCCAGCTTTTCTGCCTGCCAGTCACCACAGCCCTTATTACCATGGGGTTCAGCATCTGGAGGTGTCCAGTCTGAGTCTAATTCCAGGACACATCAGCTGCATGCTGGAAAAATTTGAGCACGTTACATAACTCTTTGAGGCTATCTTCTGCAAAACCAGGAAGATTTTAGTAATTACACTTCTCTATCAGTTATGAATGTTGTTAAAATCTAAATAATAGTGATTGAGATAAAAATTATTTTTTTCTTGACTAAAAACAAATGCAAGGCTTGGTTAACATCACTGAATGTTCTCCAGGGGACTTGGGTTTAAGTCTCAGGATGTTCTAACCTCATGACAGCTCACGACCATCTGTAACTACAGTTCCAAGAAAAATGACACCCTCCTCTAGACAAAACACCCATGCATATAAAAATAAAGGTTAATTTTTTGAAAAATCAAGGTTGGGGATGTAACTCAGTGGAATACCACTAACATATACAACACTCTAAGTTCAATCCCCAGCAATACACAGAAATATGAAATAAATGAAAAAAATGAAAATATGAAATAAATACTTTGTAAAAACTCATGTGCACACCATTTTTGAAGTTTTTTATTTTTCCAAAGGTTTATTTGGGTGAATGTCAACTCTTTTCATCTGCTTTGATTATATGCTTCTCTGAGGAGGGTTCTACTGCTGGGATAAAGACCAAAAGCAAGTTGTAGCATAGAGGATTTATTTTACCTTACAGCTTCCAGTTCATCATGGCGGAAATCAGAACAGGAACTCAAGCAGGGCAGGATCTGGAGGCAGGAACTCAAGCACAGACTATGGAGGGCACTGCTTACTGGCCTGCTGCTCATGGCTTGTCCAGCTTGTGTTCTATACAACTCACAACCATCGCCCAGGGATGATACCACTCACAGTGGGCTGCACCCTTCCATGTCAATCAAGAATAAATAAAATGCACTACAGACTCGCCTAAAGGCAATCTGATGGAGACAATCTCTCAAATGAGGTTCGCAGGTAACTCTAGTCTGTGTCAAGTTTTTTTTTTTTAAGTACAAAACAAACCATGAGGAAATACAGTATGCACTAGCTCAAATATGCTATAATGCGTTCAATATATTTCTTCCTTCTGTCATTCCATGTGGGTCACTTTCCATATTTACCACTTAGCATTTTTTCCCTTTATGTATACTGCTTCAAAGTTACAAGATAGCAATTCCAGAAGGAATGGGCAAGAGTTCCATCTCCAGAATTAACTCTGAACCTCTGAAATTTTAAAGGAAATTCTCTTCCAACACAATTTGTTTTATATCATATTAGCTGAACATTAGCCAACAAGTTGTTAAAGAAATCATTTTGGACCAGTCAACAGGTTTTCTTCTTCTTCTAAGGATCAGGTAGGGAATCATGTTTTTAAGAGTCACAGGATCTCTAGCAACCCCCACCCCAAACATCAGAATCGTGTTATGAGAAGACAGAAAAAGAGAGAGGAGTTTGGCTGGCTCTATGTTTGTTCACATGCCTGCTGATGGATGACTAGTGTATGCTTCAGATATGAGTGTTTGTGAAGGGACTGGAGCCTACATCATGAAATCTCATTAGGAAATAGTAAGGAGTGAATACAGGGGAAAGTTCTAATAGAGAAAAAGAGTGCCTTTCATGGGGCTGGAGAGATGGCCCAGTGGTTAAGAGAACCACATTGCTCTTCCAGAGAATGAGAGATCAATCCCCAGCACTCCTCAGCTGGCTCACAACCACTTCTAACTCCAGCTCCAGGGGCATTGATAACTCTGGCCTCCGAGAGCATCTGTACTCATGTGCCCACACTTCCCCTAAAGGCACACATGCATACAACTAAAAATGACAAAATAAATGTTCAAAAAGAATGGTACTCGTGTTCTGTATCAGCGGTGATTAAAATCTAAACTCACAATGCCTCCTTCGGGAGGTTTCACAAATGCTCGTGGTTTTAGATAAAAGTTCGCATGTATCAAAAATGAAATATATTTCCCAGAACTTGTATTTTGAGGCGTTTTCCAAGTGACTCTTCTCCCCCATGAAAATGGAAAACCATAGCCTTGCATGACTGGTGATAATTCAGTGAGATGAAGCCAGGTATTCTGGGGTGATGTGCACCTACAGTAGATACTTTATTTCTTGAGAGGAGGGATCCTAATAAAAGGAGATAGCTGAATAGGAACTGTAGTTTCAGTTTAGCACAGCCTCTCATACAATGTAAGCAGTCAGTACTGTTGGCAACTTTTATTATTATTGACAATTTTCTCCAGCACCAGGAGACCCAGACCTTAATGGATGCTTCAGCTATGGTTCAGTTGTTTGGTCACAATCTGTGAAATGAAGTCACTATCACCCACGTCTGCTTGCAATAGACACCACTGAAGTCTCCCAGTTCAATCCGCCAGGAACAGTACGCTATTTCCAATGCATTCTGTAGGTCAAGGAAAATTTCATGCCTCAAGATTGTTTCAAAGGCATTTGCAAGATTGATACAGTATCTATAAAGGATATAGAGTTCCTTGGAAGAAAACAGCAAATTCAAGAAGCAATGATTAGTGGTTCTCCTTATCCCAGCATGTTGGGAAGGACACATTATAAAGACTCCAACCCTTAACAGAATACTTAAAATTCCTGTGTCAGATAACAGCATAGCATATGTGAAACTAAGTACTGGAAGTGATTGAGCAGATGTTTTCCTGGTCTAATTTAAAGCAAATTAATCAAGTTGTTGATGATCTTACCACGCAGTTTCCTAGGTTATATAACTGGACATCAAATGCAAATATAGATAGATAGATAGACAGACAGACAGACAGATAGACATTCAGACACAATCTAAACTTTGTGTGAGTGTGTGTGTGTGTATGTGTATGTACATGCATAAACATTGTGGGAATCAACATTCAATGTGGCTTTAAAAATAAATTTTCTACAAGCTAAGAATACTGCTGGGTTTCCATACAGCTTTTGGTGAGAGCAGCATATGAGACCTTACTAAACTTCTTACACTGTTAAAAAGCATACCTTAGGATACTGAGAATTCTGCTGGGCAGGGAGAAGGTGCATGAAAGGCTTTCTTTTTAATCTTGGTCATGGCCTCATTAATCTTTGGTTCTGTATACTATCTGTAAGATTGGAACTATAAAACCAACTTCAAAGAATTATTATGGAGGTTGAATGAAATAATGTTTCCAAAGTTCTTAGTGTCTGACACATGACATGCCAGCAATAACTCACTTTTAATTTTGCTTTTGTTTCTGTACTCAAGACATAGGGTATTTGCAACAGTTATTTGAGTCCAATCTTGCCATCCCATAGTGTTTAAAATATCTCCCATCTGAGAAAGAACATGGAAAAATGACCTGGTTCCAAGCCTGACTAGACAGAGGTGTGTAAGAATATGACCTTGAGTCCTAGTTTTCTTTCTATTCTGTGACCCAAAACAATGGGAGGAGCAGGGCAGGGACTCGATGTAGGATCCTAAAGGTAGAAACTTAATCAGAGACCATGGAGGAATGCTGCTTATTTAACTTGCTCTCAATGGCTTGCTTAGCCTGCCTTATACAACCTTGGACCCTTACCCAGCCCATAATGAGGCTTTCCCAAATCAATTATTAATTAGTAAAACACCTCAGAAATTTGCCTACAGGCCAATCTGATGGAGGCATTTTCTTGACTGACATTTCGTCTTCCCAGACAACCCTATCTTGTGTCAAGTTGACAAAAATATAACCAACAAACTGGGCTCTTTGGAAGAGTTCTCTAGACTGTCCATATGCAGAGGCCACTGATACACTGAAGGCAGGATTTAGAAAAGCATTCTGGGACTTTTCTGTAGAAGCCTACTTCCCATCAGTTACAGAACTCCTCCCTACTTCCCTAGCATACCCTTCTGCCTTGCTTCTGATGGTCAACTGGGCATAAGTAGGCAGATGTGGCAGAAACACCACCCAGCCTCATGAATAGGACTATAGCTCCAACACTTTAGCCAAGCTTCATATTCAAATGTTGTTTGGGCTAAAGACTGTGTAGGTAAAGCATACTACTGCTCTTATGCTGTGAAATATGCCGGAGAGAATCAAAGCAGGGAAGACTTAGTCTGTCCCTGTTTTGGAGGATTCATTCAAACTCACATCATCAAGACCAGGAAACAGAGAAAGAACACACGAAAGAGTCAGAGTGTAATATAACCTCCAAGGAACCTCCTAGCTCTATCTAGCTTGCATTTCACCACCTGCCCACTCATGAATGAGGCCTCAACCATCCATGTTTCTCTCAGCATTCTTTTCTTCTCCTCCGAGCTGCCACTATACAAGTCCATTAAGCCTATTCCTAATGCCAGCATTCAATGCCTTTCCCAGGCCCAACTTCCAGAGTTTCCACAAAATACTCCAAAAGCATAAAGGCTACCCTGTTGAGTTTATCACAGTAACAACCCTACTTCCTCCATACCAATTTCTGTTCTAGTTTCATCTGTGTTGCTGTGATAAACTATTTTGTCAACCAGAAATTTAGAGCTTACAGTTCCAGATTACAGTCCGTAGCTGTGAGGAAGTCAAGACAGTAACTTCAAAGAGTTACATCACAGCCATAGTTGAGACAAGAGAGAAATGATTGCGTGAATGCTCACATTCTTGCTTGTGTTCTCCATTCTTAAACAGTAGGATGTGTATTCCTGCCTAGGGAATTGTGCTGCCTGCAGTGGGCGAGGTCTTTCCATATCAAGTAATTTAAGACAATCTCCTACAAACACAGCCACAGACCAACATAATATGAACAATTCCTCCCCAAGGCTCTCTTCCCAGATGATTCTAAGTTGTGTGAAATTGATGAAAATAATTACCATATCCTCCCACCAAGAGATTAATCTGTTAAGTCAGAACCCCCATAAGCTAATTGTCTCTGAATATGCCTCCATGGACTCACCACAAGAGCTATAATACATGCAGTATTTCTTAATGTAATCAAATTGACAATCAAAATTAACCATCATAGTTTAATTACCTTTAACTTTCAAACCAGAAACTTTTTCCTATCTTCTCTTGCCTGTAGAGAAAATTATGGTAATTATACCTTAATGTCTTTTGAAACTTCCAGAACTTTCTACAGGTAACACTCCACTTTGCATTTCTACCAGCAATGCATGAAGGTTCCAGTTTTTCTGCATCCTACCAACGTTTACTGTTTTCTTGATGCTGTTGCTGGAGACTATCTTAATAGGTATATACAGGTATCTCTGTTTATAAGTGAGGAATCTGGGCTTTGAAAATGTAGCGGGCCCTAGTTTACTTATCTAGATGTGTGATAGAAGACTGGCTAAAACATGATGGTGGAAAAAAGGGGCCTGCTTATTCTTACACTTCCAGGTCACAGTCTGTCTATCACTGGAAGGAGAGATCCAATAGCTGAAGCACAGACTATGGATGAATTTCATTATGTGGCTTGATTTCTGGCTCTTGTTCAGCTACGTTTTACATACAGTCCAGGCCCATTTGCCCAGGGGTGGTACTATCCACAGTGGTCTGAGTCCTTGTAGAACAATGAGCAATCCCATAGACATGCCATAGGCCATCCCACAGAAATAATTCCTCTGTTGAGAGTCCTTCTTCGTAATTCTATTACACGGATGACTGAACTTAACTTTAATTTAATTTAATCAGACCATGATACTCTACCCTTTGTTAACTTTGGCACATAAACATAACCTTTCCTTTCTTGATTTTACCCCAAGATCTTATATTTATATCATAATATAAAATGCAATGTAACTTTACAAGCCCAAAATTCTTTAAAAATTCCAGTGGCTTAAAATTTCAAACTCTCTTTAGGATATTAATTATTTTAACCATGGGCTTCTATAAAACTACTTTTAAAAGTTAAATACTTTATTATTCCAAGATGGAAGAACCAGGGCATAAAAACAATGACACTTAAGCAAAACCAAATTTTAGAATTATAACTAAAATCTTATAGCTCGAAGTCTGATACCCGGGACTCACTCAAAATCTTCTGGGCCTTAAAGTCCTTGGGAGCTCTGCTTCTATAGCTCTGCTGTCTCTAGCACATGTAGCTTGTCTCAAAGGCTCAGGCTGCCTCTAGTTCATAGATGCCTTTGTCTTTGGCAGTCATCCCACAGTTCTGGCATCCCCTATAAGAGTTTACTTCAATGATGTTGATCTCCTGTTATTCAAAACTGATTTTTTTCACCCAGATAACGAGGATTGGTTGTCCAGGTAAGGAAAGTACTAGAGCAGTACTGGCCTGTTACTCAGAGCTGATTTTTTGGCCCCAGCTGACCAGAAACTATAGATTCTTAGTTTAAAATATTAATAGTCATGATGGAACCTTTAAAGGACTTTCAAACTTCAGTATGGAATTTTATAAACCAGAGCTCCATTGTCTCTATTATCTCAGAACTATTTTCTGAGTCCTCACATTTCACTAAGCTTTGGGCATCCAATGGCTTTTCCACATCAAAGTTCCAAATTATTCTAAAGTCCTTCCCAAAACAAGATGATCAAGAACAAAAACAAGAACACCTCACTTCTGGAACCAACTTCTATTCTAGTTTGTTTCTATATTGCTGTGATAGAACATGAACCAAAAACAACATGGAGAAATGAAGGGTTTATTGTAGCGTATGATTCCAAACCATAGGCCATCATTAAAGAAAACCAAAGCAGAAGCTCAAGGCAGGAAGCAAGGCAGAGATAATAGAGGAATTCTGTTCACTGGCTTTTCCTCCAGCCTCATCAACTTCCACAGACATGCCCACAGGCCAGTCCTACAAAGGCAAATGCCTTTCTTGTCACTCTCCCTCTCAGGTAACTATGACAACAGGTAAACAGTGAACACCAGTTTGTTGATGAGAAGAAGAGGCTCTATCAAGAACTCTTGATCCTTCAAATATTACTTGAAGGCTTCTTGCATTGCTACAATTCTAGGCATGCAGGGCCACTGGAAAAATCGCATTGGAGGAAACCTGTTTAAGAAACACCTTGAAGTCTGTTCTCATTTTTAAGAGCCACCCAAGGATGGAAAAGCCACTCCTGCCAAATCCTACCTGATAAAGAGCATAGCTCAGAAGTTTATATTCTATAATTCTCAATGGAAGCTCTGGATTCTGCTTCTCTGGTGTCTCATGGAAAGTTGAGTGTTTTGGACCTTCTGTCTTGTATCTATATTAAGGTCCTCCCTGGGGTCATTGTGTGTTCACTTGTGCAGCCAGTTAGATTGCTAACAAAACAGTATTATTTGAAACATGGCAGTAAAAGAGAGGCACAGACAGAAATAAAAGCAAAGAGAACAAAAAGGGGAGAGGGCTGGCAGATATATGGTGCATATTTCAAAAAACAGTATTCCATATCTGTCCCTGGCAAATAGAAAAACAGGAGTCTCCAAATAGGAGGACAGACTTAACACCCATCATGGACCATTACTGGAATATCAGAGGGTTTTATGTCCCATCATCTGACAGGTCACACTGCTATTACTCAAAAAAGGTCAATGCTTTGAGTGACCCCACAACCAAAATCATGTGTGAAACATGATAGGCCATGATCTATATGGTGACAATACCCCTTGAGTTTTTGCACACTGCTCTAGCCAGTCCTGCTTCAGCCCCTTTCAGGAAAGATCATGACCACAACCAGGAACAAGTCTAGTCAATGTCACTTGCAGCTGTTTACTGGCAATATACAAGATGGGTCAAAGAAATGTGGAAGTAAACCAGTTACTACGAAGGTTCCTTTGCAAGCACTTTGGATGACTCACAGTGCAGTCTGAGGTCCTTCTGTCATGCCTTAGTAATGTAAGTTAGGACCAGTGTCTTGACTTCCTTGAATCTTAGTTCTCATCTACAAAGTGTTAATTAACCTTACCTTACATAGTTTATATTGTAAATAACTAACAATGTATGTCACCAGAAAATGGCCACATACTGAGCACTTGATATATGGCAGTAAGATATTATTTACAGAAGAATTTTCCTGTTCCATACTGGAGAGACAGCCAAAGTTTGAACCTTTCTTGCATCCTAGTATTTGGAGGACATGACAGCAGATAATTTTAGAGCTCTTGAGGTTGAAAGATAATTCACTTCCATAGGTCTTCCAGGTTAGATTATGTTTCAGTGAACTAACCAGTTTCTCCAATCTAAGACTGGAGCCCTTCAGCAGCCAATGTTGTCAACCTGCCCATAAGAAGCTGGATAATGCTCTTTGGAGAAGCACTACATGTGTTAACACAGCTATTGTGCTTAATTCAAGTTAGGAGCTACTTAAATTTAATCAAACATTTAGAATATGTCTTGAGTGCTAGGTTTTGGAAATATAAGGACAAATAATTTTCATCCTTGGTTGTGTTGGAGCTGCCATGTCTCTGTGGTTTCATTTGGGTTCATCTAAAATGCTCTTCTTATTAAACTGAGATACCAATGTGGGAGGAGACCACAGAAGCAAGATGGCCTCAGTGCCATAGATGAAGGTGACACCTGGTGTCAAAGTGTGTGATTTCTGAAGATGTTGATGGATTTCTCTTCCCTGGCAAAGTTGCTGTTTTCCTTTTTATAATTAACCTGTTTTGATGAGGGGAAGCATTTTAAGACTACCCAATAACCTGCTTCTTGTGTTTATCTCCTTGGTTTATTACATGATGGTTTTGGAGGGTATTTCCTCACTTGTGAAATTTTCCTTTAATTAGATAAGGTTTCGTAGCTATGATGGTTCATAGGGTAGCCATTAACCACAGAGTGACTACCAGGCACTTAAAATTACAGCTTAAGGATCTGAATTTTAACCTATAATTTGATCTGGATCCGAATCCATAGTAAAGTAGTGGGCACGGCTGGTGACTGGCCTGCTGGGCAGGGCAGATAGAGGATAAGGTGGAAAGATAAAATAGATGATTTTAGTTAATGAGAGTGGTGTTAGAATCAGAGTGGGAGAAGAGAGAGGTGTCCCTTAGAAGGTACATCAGGAAAGCTTTCTCTCAGAGGATGACATTTGAGATGAGACCTGAATGACAAAAAAAAAAAAAAAAAAGAAAAAGAAAAAAAAAGAAATCCTGGAGTGATGTGTGTTCCCCGTGAAGCGTGCTGCAAGACCAAAAGCCACGAAGCCCGAGTGAGCAAGGCGTATCTGAGGAGAGGAAATCAGTCAGGCAGAGCTGACGTGAAGAGAATAAGGGCAAACCGGCAGCAGATAAGGATGCAGAGCATGGAAGCCCCCGGCAGGTGAACTCCACAGGGAGGAAAAGGAGCCACAAAGTCCACCGTGCAACTTCTTCCTCTAGCTGTGTCCTCTATCTGCCCTGCCCAGCAGGCTAGTCACCAGCCATGTCTGCTACTTTACTATGAATTTGGATTCAGATCAAATTATAGGTTAAAATTCAGATCCTTAAGCTATAATTTTAAGTGTCTGGTAGTCACTCTGTGGTTAATGGCTACCCTATGGACCATCATAGCTACAAAACCTATCCATCAATGGTAGGAAGTCTATTGGTCATTGCTGTTGGGTATATCATCTGTAGGCTACACAAGCCCTTCCTATATTAGTTTCTATGTGTGATATACAGCAAAGTGAGTTAGGACCCTCATTCCCAGTAGCTTCAAGATTAGTGAATCGATGTGTGAGTTAGTACAATTCTAGGCAGTAAGTGTTAAGAGTCATGGCCACTGTGAGAGAAAGGCCAGAATGACACAGAAATAAGCCCACACAGCTATGGCTCCCTAGATTTAGCAAGAAAATCAGAAACATTGGGGAAACGGGAGTCTCTTTCACAAATGGGGAGGTGGGAAAGGTGAGCTTTCACACACAAAAGAATGAAAATGGATCCTTGTTACACACTCTGCATGAAAATCCATCCAGAGTGGAACAAAAGCCGAATGTAAGACTTGAAACTTTGAAAATGCCAGAGGAAATCATGGGAAAAATACTTCAAGACACACAGCATAGGCAAATAGTTCTAAAGGGGACTTGGGAAAGAGTTCCCCAGAGTGGATTGGATGGAATAACACAGAACTAGGAAGCCATGCACAGCAAAGGTCTCCAATGTGAAACATGAAAGCAGGGAAAAATTTTTATGAACTACATATCAGTGAGGGGTTAATATAAATGCCAAACGCTAAGTTATCTAATTAATAAATTAGGTTGTTGAACTGAATAGACAGTTTTCAAAAGAAGAAATCTAAATGACCAATAAATACTCTAGAAAGTGTTCAGTACTGGGCAAACCATTGATGAAATACAAATTCAAACTGCTTTCAGATTTAATCTCATCCTAGTTAGAATAGTGACTAGCATCACCTAGGAAACAAATAACAACAAGTGCTGGCAAGGATTTGGAGAAATTGTTACCCTTATTTGGTGCTTGTAGGAATGCAAACCAGCAGTGTGGAAATCAATATGGAGGGTTCTCACAGGTCTAAAACCACAAAACCATATGACCAACAATATCACCGTTGTGCACATATTCTGCACATCCATTTTTATTGCTTATTTTATAAGCCAAGAAATAGAACCAGCCTATATGGCCATCAACAGATGAATGGATAGAAAGAACAACCAATGGAATTCTATGCAGTCTTGAAGATAAATGAAATACAACATTTGCAGGAACATGAATAGAACTAGAAATCTTTATATTAAATAACATAAGCCAGACTCAGAAAGGCAAAAGCTACATATTTTGTCTCACTGCAGAGCTTACTTTTTAAGGCATTTATGTATCCATGTCACAAAGCCAGAGAGGGGATCATGAAACAGTAGGAAGAAATCTCACAGAAGATGGCCAGTGGAGAGATAACAATGTACAAGCTAAGAAGGAATAAGGAACAGGCCCCCGGAGCAGGAAGTACCAGGGAGACCACTAAGAAATGGAAGGAATGACACACACACATGAAGATGCTACCCGGGGAACCAATTTCTCTATGTGCTAACACAAGAGGTTAGTTTTTTTAACTTATAAATAAAGGAAAAGAAAATGAAGCATTGTCAGGACCCAGAAAAAAAACAAAGTGCTGTAGGCATCGGGTGACTCAGCTGACAATTATATCAAGAAAGGCTCCGTGGTCAAGTGTGCTCAGCTGTGAGAGAAGGGAGGTTCAGTTTCTCTGAATTGAGAGGAAGAAGTTGTGCCTGATGAAAGCTTAGTCTGAGCTGAAGTTTTGCAGGCAGCAAGTACACGATGAAACTGGCAAACGGGCTAGATTAGCTGGCATCTGGCTGAGTGCCACGGAATGTGAGATGGATCCTAGCAGACATAGCACGAAGGGGCCTTGGAGCCAAGCGCAAGACTCTTATCTTTATCTGGGAGGTGGGTGTCGTGGGCGTTTACCAAAGGCATCACATTAGCAGAGCTGTGCTTCAGAAAGGCTTGGTGAGTCTGCACTGTGTGAGGGGACATGGTGTCGGGGCGCAAACAGAAGGGGTGAGAGAGTGGTGTGTAATGGGCAGGGAGACTGAGGTCCGTCTGCAGGGGAGCGGCTTCTGAGGCTGTCCCTGTCCCAGTATATATTTTTCTCAAATCCAGAAGCATTTGCAGACACATGAAGACAAGCTGTGTGGAATATAGCATTCCAAATTAGCCTCGAGAGGCTGCGGGCATGGTTCCATTGGCGGACTCTTTACTTGGTGTGTCTGAGTTTCTGGTTCAATCCCCAAGTGGTGGCCAAGGCTTGTAATTCCAGCTCTTGGAAGGTAGAGTTCATCCTTGGCTGCACAGTGAGTTCAAAGCCAGACTGAACTAAGGACTTTGTCTTTACAAAAAGGGAAAAGGCTCAAGTTCAAAAATGTAAGCTTATTACTCAGAGCGAGCATCCAGGATTAGTCCTGCAGGATTGGGCTATACTATTTGATTTTTTAAAAAAAGTTCTTTATGGACATTAATTCTCCCTGATGGCAACTTTCTAAACTTGACTCAAAAACTCCTCTGGGAAGCTTCCAGTGCTGAGTCCTGAGTTCCAACCCCAGAGCTTCCAATTGAGTGCATCAGGAGTAGGGATCAGAAGGTATCAATCATGAGGAGGGTGGTCAGTGACACCTTCCCGGCCTGGATACTCCTCCTGGTCACAGATTCTCCTCCTTGTCAGTTATCAGCGATAGCCCTGCAAATAGAGAAAGAAAAATTCCTCTCTAAGTCTTCACCTGCCTTCCTGAATTGGTAGTTGTAAAGGGCACATTCTTCCATCCACAAATTTCTTTTTCTCTTATCAACTTAGGCTTGTTGAATTATTCTTTCACTCTCTTTCCTGCTGGTTTACCAAACTTAATCTGCCTCCCCTTTGCCATTTATCCTTCCTCTTGACATATCTGGGAGTGACTTCCACAGATCCTGTGGGTCTCAGCCAAGCATTCTGGAATCACCACAGTTAACTGGTCTGACCCTCCTTGCAGCCTGGGCCCCATGGGGACCACAAATGTTCTCATAACCCTCTGAATTGAAGTCATTACCAAAGTCATTTCACAGATGAAATTATGAAGTCTCAGAGGATGTGAAGAGCATCCTCAAGGACACGGGTGAAATACCTAAGGGCTTGACACCAGGGTCCTGAACCAAGCATCCCATAGGCTTGTCTGTTAACCAATATGGCCTGAAGACAACAGATGAACTGAGGTTAAGTATATTACTCAGCTGAAGTCATAGAAACACTCTTCTCCTGGCGGGAGTAGACAGGTGACAGTCTTCTCCTCTTGCCCTTGGGTTCTGTTTGCTGTCATCTACGTCCAACTCCAGCCTTTCCTGCTTCTGTGTCTCCGACGATAGGCCCAGGCAGGAGCAGCCTTCACAGGTAGACATCCCATTAGCCCCTCTGAAAGGCCAGCATTCCCAATTCACAGGCACACAGGGAGTCCAGGGCATGATGATTACAGACTTTTCTTCCATTCCACACAAGCGAAGAGCTTTGACAATTTGACACAGCCCTTTTCTTCCAAAGATATCAGACCACAGACCAAATGCTTTCAAAAAGTAAGTCTTGAAGCTTTCAGTTGACTACCTGTGGCTCGGCATAGCAGAGGAGGATTTTGAGACAGAGGCCTCTTCTGAACAATCAGGACAGATTAAGCCCCTAGATAAGGCAGAAAGAACTTCTGTAACGTGAGTGGACAGGAACCTGAGCCATCTGCAGCTAGGCTTTCGGTGGGGTGATTTGACAGGGTCTAACTCCCAAGGACTTCCCTGGCCAAGGTGAAGCAAGATGGATCTGGATCGGAAATGAAATGGACCGAACAGTTATCAGTCAAAACCTACATTAAAAAGAGTCACTAAGACAGTAGCTAGGCAGACACCACCCTGTCATTCTCCCAGTAACAAGTCACCTTGAAGATGAGGTCCAAGACCAGGCTAATCACCTTGGAAAGCTCTCTCTGCTTCCACCCACCTTCCCGCTGGACAATTAATATGCTTTCTGGTAAGCCCTGCCTTAGGTCCTCACTCACCCCAGGAAATTCAAATGAGTTGCTTAGGTGTCTGGTTCGCTACTAATTCTGAGAGCAGATGCCATGTCTTATGCATCTCATATCCCTAGCCCCTGAACCCTGGATAGTAGGTGCTTAACGTGTGTTCAAACAATTCACAGAGACATTATATGCCATGACATGCCCCGGCGCGGGAGCTTTCTGGAACTGCTGGGTTGGTTGTTATACAGAGATTGGTTTTGCCCTTTATGCAATAGTGAATAGAATTAGATGGTATACACTTCCTATACGTTTGCCTAATGATGGGGACACATGCATTGACTGCGTGATGTGACATATGACAATGGCTTTCTGCAGCTATTGTTTTCATGCAGAGGAAAACTGGTTTTGTCCTTATGCAACAGTGGATAGGACTGAGCTCAAGCGCTAGACGCTATGGTTTTGTTAACCAAAGGTAGACTTGGTTCAGTTTGGCGTTAAGTCTTTTATCTATTATTGTATTATGTACAGGTATATGGTATGTATGTGTGTATGTGGGAGGGGTGACATGCCATCCATGTGGATATCTCGAATGAAAACTTTCAGGAGTCAGTTCTCTCCTTCCAATGTAGGTTCTAGGGAGGTAAGATTTTCGGGGTTTTGTAGCAAATGCTTGCACACTGAGCCTTGTCACTGGCCCCAGGTTTTTTTTGTTTTGTTTTGTTTTGTTTTGTTTTGTTTTGTTTGTTGTTGTTGTTGTTGTTGTTTAAACAGCCGGGACTCTGAGAAATCAGGACAGATTAAGCCCCTAGATAAGGCAGAAAGAACAAGCTCACAAAGTATTTGAACTACTCAACCTTAAGAATGTGCAAGAATGCCCTGACATGTGGAAACTTTAGAGACATGGCTGGTCTAGGCTCCTTCCAACCTTGAGACTCTGATTTCAGAATTTGCTTTTATTCACCCGCACGGCTCCTTTATTGGTCTGAATATATATGGGGATATTTTTCATCTTCCAAAGTGATCCGAAGGCTGCCTCCCCACTTACCTACGGAGCTTTTGGTGGGCACCGTGGATTGACTTATAGTGTGGCTGACTCGCAGGCTGCATGATTCACTGTGCTCTATAGATGCCCCCAAGCACGTATATCACTGTGTCTGCCGTTCCAAGATGACACTGTTATTTCCCCACCTGTGCAAATACAGCTGTAAAAAATGATGCACGGCCAGCCGGCCTTCCCCAGAGTGGAGAAAAGCAAGCACACACCCTCTGCCTTAGCATACCTCCGCGCACCCTTTGCTGAATCTCAACACCTGATTTCAAGACCGTTAAAAGAAGAAGAAAATTGCAAATTAACTCACATTACCTGCAAAACCAAATCAGCTTGCCTGGGAAATCGCTGCCTCTTGTGCCTGCGATCTGCAGAAGCTCAGGCACCCTCTGTGGCTCCCCCAAAATCAAAAAGGGTTTCCAGCAGTTTCAGCAAATAAGCAGGCTCCAAGCCTCCTGTCTTTGTTGGGGATTTGATTCAAACTGTGTCTGTTAGCTGAAAGATACAAAAGGAAAAAAAAGTCTGTATGATGCAGCCTTGAAATATTTTTTTTAAGTCAGCGCCACAGGAAAGAATAATACATGATAAATTGCTACATCTGGCCTTAAATTTATAAAGAAAACAATAATGCAAGAAACCAAATTTGTTTCTCTCCCTTGTCATTTAAAAAGAGAGTTTGAATCCCTCTGTACTCTTTATTTGTCCCTTTACCTAATCAATTACAAAAGTCTACCAAAAGTATCATCCTGCTTCCTAAAGCATCCTACACCCTACTGCATCCCACTCCCTCCTCCTATAGCATCCCACTCCCTCCTCCTATAGCATCCCACTCCCTCCTCCTATAGCATCCCTCGCTCTCCTCCTATAGCATCCCTCGCTCTCCTCCTATAGCATCCCTCGCTCTCCTCCTATAGCATCCCACTCCCTCCTCCTATAGCATCCCACTCCCTCCTCCTATAGCATCCCTCGCTCTCCTCCTATAGCATCCCACTCCCTCCTCCTATAGCATCCCTCGCTCTCCTCCTATAGCATCCCACTCCCTCCTCCTATAGCATCCCACTCCCTCCTCCTATAGCATCCCTCGCTCTCCTCCTATAGCATCCCACTCCCTCCTCCTATAGCATCCCACTCCCTCCTCCTATAGCATCCCACTCCCTCCTCCTATAGCATCCCAGTCCCCACAGCATCCCTCTCCCCGACACTATCCCTCTCCATGAAGCAATGTACTTTTGCCCTTAAAGTCACAAAGTTTTAAGCAACAGTGAGAAAAGTGTATGTGTGTGTGTGTGGGGGGGGGGGGCTAAGCTTGTCATTCCAAAGATAAGGTATAGGGAGGTTTCTGAGAACCTACCTGTCATTGAGCCAGAGATTTAAAGTGTCCGTCTGGGGTCAAGGTGAGGCCCTTGTGAATGATCCCAGGCCCCCTCTTCATCCCAAAGGTACCACTGAGTCATGCCATGCCCCAATAGAATGGACTCTAGAGAGAATAGGTCTGGTTTCCACATCTTTCTCTTATTTGTGCTCAGCAAGCCAAGAATGACTATACTACAGTTCCTTCATTTGGGCACTCTTCCTCCACTGCATTATAATAAACACTTTGGGGGATATTTCGTCTTCTCCTACAGTCACTGCTATGCTGCTCAAAATAATTTTCCAACCTGACAAAAGCTCCACATGTCAGAAGAAGGGTTCTGCCTGGATTCTCTGTTCTCAGACAACCTGGGTACCATGGTGACTTCGTTTGAATGCTGCCCACCCAGGTAGCTTCCTTGTACCCATAGCATCCCTCTCCCCAAGGCTTTCCTACCCAGCAGCATTTCTCTTCCTGCAGTATCCCTCTCCTTTGCAGAATTCCTCTCTCCTACAGCTTCCCTCTCCCCTAGAGAACCCCTCTCCCTCACAGCACCTCTCTCCTCTACAGCACCCCTCCCCACAGCGTTCCTCTCCCCTAAACCATGCCCCTACCTAGCAGCATCTCTCTTCCCACAGCATCCCTCTCCTCTTCAGCCTCCCCCTCCCCACAGGTTGTTTTACTTGTCAGAGATTTCAAGAAATCACTATACTTCAAATCATCATCTACTGCTAAAGTTTAGGGGTTTGTTTGTCTGAGTTAGGGTCTCCCTGTGTAGCCCAAGGCTCCTCTGGAACGCCCTGTAACTTTGGATGACCTCAAACTCTCCAACCTTCTGCCTCAGTTTGCTAAGTGATAAGATTGCAGAGGATGCTGTCACCACACTCAGTGTGTGCCCAGTGGAAGTGATGTCATCCAGCATCCTGATGCACATCAGAGAGAAGCTTTGGTCTCTCTTGCTTCTTCAATTCAGAATGGGATCCTCCTAGGCCTCAGATGTGCTATCACCACTGGGACGAACCAAATGGAGTGTGTCTTGGTGACTGAGTCAGAAAGCACAGAAGAGATCTGGATTCAGAGAAAGCCTTACCTTACCTAGCCTTTCCTCTCTGCAGCCTGGCTCTACCTGATTCATTCAAAGTATTGGTATCTGAGCCTCATCTCTGGGATGTCAGAAAACCAATTGGAGTGAAGTCTGATTATGGTTCAGATCTCCCCAAAAGTTTTAGGGTGCAGGGTTAAGAACTTGGGCTCTAGGTTGTTCAGTGCCATACTCAAGGTCAGATAAGATACTATCTGTTCCTCTTCTCATGATCCTTCTAATCTAAAGGATCACTGCACCACAGAAGTGTATTCATTGTAATGTTCATTTCCAGGAAGAAAATAGCCTTGCCCTAGAAATTCTAATTGAGTTAGAACGCCCAGGCTCTTGTTTCTAGTCGACCCTACCCTAAGCCTCAGTTTAACCTTTGTAGAATATGGGTGCTGGGTGTGTGATGGGTCTACCTGATTTAACGTTCTGTGTCTTTTAAAATCTAAGGCAACAAAATATTCTTTGCTGATGGGAGATTTGAACCAAGAGCTATGAGCTGTGGTCATTGCGAGATAGGCATCAAAGGAAGACGAGTGAGGGATGATATTTCCAGGCCCGTTCGGAAGGATGCTGAATAGTGCAGACACACTCCTGGGAAGGCAGAGGTAGTGGGAAGAGCGCAAGAGAGAAAAGTCCAAGGTGGAAGGCTGCGGAGGGTTTTAAGTATCTTTCTCAGATGAGGTATTAAGACTTAGTTCAAAATGGCATCAGGTTCCGCCCATGCTTGTTGGCATGGAAGCTGATGCCTTCTCTCCTGGCTACCAGGGAGGTCTGTGAAGAAGGTCTCAGACCTTCCTCCCCTCCCATGAATATGTGCAATGATTGCTGAATGTATGGGGGATTTTGCTTAACTGATGTCAGATACCCTGGTGAAGACCAAAACTATATAATAAAAAGTAGAATTGATAAACTCTGGGAGTAAGCCCTTAGTTTCTCAGCATCTGTATTAACTCACTCTGTAGACCAGGCTGGCCTCGAACTCAGAAACCCACCTGCCTCTGCCTCCCAGAGTGCTGGGATTACAGGCGTGCACCACCACTGCCCGGCCTGTATTTTTTTCAAATGGGAAGGACAACTGAAGTTTAAAATCTTTCTTTCTTTCTGGTTCTTAAGATGATATAAACCGTCTTTGGCCACCAGAGTTCTCTAAGCCAGTACTGGCACACTAGGAGCACATTATTTTGCATGAAATGAAGTCATTTACATACATTTGCATAGTGCTTTCAAAAAGCCTTAATTTCAACTACATCAAATAAAAACAAATTAGCGTAATCTACAGCCATTGTACTGCAGCCCAGCTTGGGGGATCTTGCTGGTGACAGGCCAGTGGCTGGGAGAGACTTGAGCAAGCTGTTGAGATCGGATCATCCCTCTCTTCCACACATGCGGAGATACACAAACACAATGGAGGTTTATGAATGGAGATCTGTGGGAAGGTGTTTCCAGCGCAGCTAGTCATAAACCGAGTCTATTTACATCCTTAGATCATTCAGTTAAACCCCAAAATCTTGTGTGCTTGTAATGAATTGGGATCTAGAAAGGGAATTACAGAGGTTAAGTGACTTGCTCACTATCACATAGTAAATGGCCACAGCTAGATGCAAACCTAAGACTATTCTAGGCCACTCAGACCTTGGAGATTTGATGCTCTGGGAACTGATCCAGAGTTGCCTGGAAAAGAGGCAACACATCCCCCCCCCGCCCCCCATTGACTGTTAATCCAGCTTCTTTCAACACTGCATGACTTGGGGAGGTGGTGTGAAGGGACCTCCTGGTGTCACAGAGACAGCATCACCCAGTCTGTGATACAGCTGGTCCTAAGCAAGTGTCTTTTTATCACTTGCGGCAGTTATGAGGAAATTATGGTAATGGGGTGAGAATATAAGCAGCTTACAGTTTACTAGAACATTAATCCTCTGAGAGGTTTTTTTTTTTTTTTTTTTTTTTTTTTTTTTTTTTTTTTTTCCTCTCTGCATCTCTGTGGGACCTTTCCCACTGCAGGAAGTAATTTTACTTTTGGGCTTCTCTGCCTATGATCTGCCTTCACAGAACCGCCCTTGCCTAATTATGAGCATCCACATTTGCTAAGATCCACATTAAGGTTGTGCTAGCATGTGTCACCTCTGGCCTGGGGACTGCTGCTTACCAGGCCAGAGAGAAACTCTGGGAAGCAGGAGACAAACTCAGTCTTGGAGCAGAGCTGAGCACACTCACTCTCTGCTTCTTTCCTCTCTGTGGCTGCAGCTGAGCCCCGCTAATATTCTACTATTTCTTTTTGTAGTTACACACCTCCATGATTTCTAGATGGCCAAACCAAGGTTTTGAGGCTAATCCTATACATTTTAGGTGAGTCTTGCCTAGAAGCTTGGGGCTGAAGAGAGGACTGTTGCAGCCAGCAGAGTTCAAACACAAGAGTGTGCTTTCAGAGCCCACTTATCCAGAAGGAAGGCCCTACAGAGCCTTTAGCTCTCTGATGCGCTGCTGTAACTCCCAGGAAACTAATTTCTTATAAGATTGCACACAAAAAGCAGGGTGCCTTTAGTCTGAATAAAAATTACTCAATTAGCCTAATATATAATTTGAATATATTTGTCTTTCTACAAATGTGATGGTGGTCAATATAATTTTTAATGGTTTGGGATAAAGGGCTCCCATAAAAGAAAATGTGCTTTGTGCTTTACCCCTAATTTATAGGATAAGCCTAAAATTGCTGGTTTGGTCATCTAGATAAAAGCTGTGATGTAGCCCCCTGGATTGTCTCAACCAATCCTTTGAGATCTCCAGCTGCTCCTTGACAAACACACAAGCCAGACAACCAAGGGTCAACACAGCCACAACATCCAAGTTCCCTAGGAATACGCACACACCTTCATGATGACCTTCAGTCTGTCCAGATGCTCTCATCTGCCTGCCTTGTGTTTTACTCTAGCCAAGATCCTCCCATGTTCCCCAAGTTCCCTCGTGAGTCTGCCTTCCAGCTCTAATGATCTGAAGCCAAACAACGCTAGGAGGCTGTGTGTGGAGTGGGAGTTTTGGGTGACGTGTTGAATCCATCAGCGTGCTGTGCCTGTCCAGATCCTCTCCATCCCAGAGCTGCTCTGGCAAATAAGGAACGCAATGGCAATCTCGTCGGTCTATACTGTGGTGCATGTGCTTAACATAGCAGTTAAGGAAGTGGCGGAACCATTCCAGTTCATGATATGACTTTTTGTGCCTCAGTTTCTCTGTCTACAAACTAGGCCTGATTGAGCACAGCCCCCTCAGAGTGATGGGAGTCGAAATGGGATTACATCTAGAAAGGTTGAGATTGCCCTTTGGGAGAACAGCCTGACTGTGTGCCTGAAGTTGTTAGCAGCAGCATGGCAGTCCTTAGGCTCGAACACCTCAGCGTGCCCAGAGCGTAAGGCCTCCCTGTGTCTGTAGAGCTGCAGCGCCACCTCCACTTCCTGAGTCACCATCAGCTACTGTCATCACTACCATACAAACTCTCATTATCCAAGCTTCTCCATTCATACCAAGGCCTGGGAATGAGTCAGTGGAGTGCTTGGCCCATTCTGCATCCTTTCTGCAGGTCTGTGGGCAAAGAAGCAAGCATCTAAGCCAGTGGGCAGAGCAAAGGCAAGAGAGGAGAAAGGAGGGAAGAACAAGAGGTGAAAAGGCAATCACACTGCCCCGAGCATGAGGAAGCAGCCTCAGCTGCCCAGTGTCACCCAGGACCGTGCCCTTCAGTGTTCACTTCACAGTTGTCCCTTTGGGAATCACACCCCCCACACCCAGGCCTCCCACACTGTGACCAATCTACAGCTCGCATTCTGCAGCCCCCACATGATAAAAAACGAAACCAAGCTGGTGGTAAAGCCCTTCATCCCTTTCATTTTTGAATCAGCTTCAGAGAAGTTTTTGACCTCGAAGGAACACTGCAAATGACTTGACCAACATTGCCCTTTTACAAACAAACAAATTGAAACCCTGAAGCTTAAGGCCTTTGTGACTGCAAGTCCAGAAGGCAAGGGAGTCAGGACTGAAACCCAGGGTCTTCTGATGTCCAGTCCAGTGCTGACTTCATCACACAGGTTCATATGCACACTTTCAGAATATGCTCAGACTCTCGGTTTGTTTTTAAGTTTTACCATTTTATTCATCCTTATACCAACCTGACCTGAAAAACAAATACTGTGCCTATTTTTACTTAGATGAAAATAGTTAGCAGGTATAAAACCTAGGGTCGTGACTCCTGGGTACACTACACTCACTGCCTTGGAGACAGTGGTCCAGAGAGTTGGCTATTATGGAGAAAGCAGGACTCCCATCCATATTTATAGGAAAACTTCTGGTCCAACTGTATTCATGCTCAGAAGACTCAACATTTTTTAAAATTTATCAGAGGAATGAAAGTAACAATGGCGTTGATGGGTAATTTGAGTAATTAACACCCCAAAGCTCCTAGTACATAAGGTTTTTGGATTCGATGCATTCTTCTGACAGATGCTCTATTTACTGGTCAAGTGGCATTATCATGAGGATTATAATGGAGAAGGAAGAAATGCCTGCCAGAGGAGAGGGAGGGCAGGCACAGTTTGGGTTTGTCGTTAGTGATCTTAGGTATGCTTCAGTGTACCTAGGAGACTGCTTGCTGTGAAGAGTTGAATGTTGAGCCAGTGAGTTTCAGAGAAGGAGTCGGACATCTGCTTCTCAATTAGTGTTAATTTAGCTTGTTTGCAAATGATTTGTGCCTCTGTAAGAGGCATAACTAAAGGTTGGTTTCTTTCCTATGACTATAAGGTTTTACTAGCATCACAATGGGCCCAGATGGATGGAGCAGAGGGGCGTGGCCAAGCTGCAGAGGAAGGAGAGATATTTCTGTTTCTGCCAACGTCTGGAAGGATGTCATGCCCCTGAAGCTCAGTCTACCCATAATGCTCTCATCAAGGTCTTCAGAAACACCAGCCTGCCCATGGCTTGGAAGCTCCTAATGGGCTTTTCTATGGTTCCTAGTTTGGAGCTGATATTCACATGTTTTACACGGCTGTGATTTTGCTAGCTATTAAAATACTGATGTGTTTTCAGTCAGTTGTAAAATAGCCCATTCCCCACGTCCTAGAAATATATTATCACTTTCCTGTCTGCTCTGGGCACAGGGAGACCTGATAAAATTATGGAGCTGACCCGGGAACCGTGTACCCACCTAGTCCTATCAGGCTTCTAGGACTCCTACATGCCTGTTTCTGGATACTTCTTATCCTGATAAGGAAACAGAATCCTTCTAGTTATGTTGGGCTCCAACAAGAAAACATTTATTCTGTAGCTCTTGCCAAAGAATAGGAGAAAGACAAGTTATCACATGCTTTTAAAGGACAAAATGGGTCAAGACTGGTAAAAAAGTGGAAATCATTAGTTGACCAGTAGAGTCATAGGCTGTTGACCTATGAGTTACCAACCAGGAGCCCAAAAGTAGAAGACAGAACCAGGAAAGGCAAAGGGGAATAGGAAATGAATATTCTTGCTCCCCAAATCAGAATCCAAAGATAGAGAAGACTCCATGAGTTCTCCATGATAACATAAATGATGTTTTGATTTCAGGGCTGATCAGAAAGAGAGAACCTTCACCTTCTCCTTGAGGCTTGTTTCCTATCACTAAGGTGTGAACAACAGTTCTTTGATTGCCGGAAACATGGGGAAAGAAACTAAGGCTGACTTGGCTGGGTTGATACCCTCAAAGGCCAGTTGCTCACAGAGGACCTGATATAAAGAGGGTTGGAAGTGGCTAGTCTACCAAAAACCTTCTGGAAATTTTAATCCATTACTTATTCCCCAATGGCATGGGCATGCCAGCATGTAAGGACCCACATTCACTTGCCAGAGCTGCTGTGATAGTGAGCTACAAACTAGACAACTCATTTGCTTGTACTCCAGAAGGGTAGGGAACCTAAAACTACAGCTTTAGTAGTTTACTACAGTCTTAGTAGTCATAGCTTTAGAATGCTGCTGCTGAGACTTTCTCTAAGCTTCGCGTGGTGGCCATTAACCCTAGGTATTCTGTGTCTTGCATAAGTGTCCCTCCAGTCTCTGTCCCTATCATCACATAGCCTCTGTTTAGGTCCCTCCAATATTTGCTTTACATGAAGAACAGTCATGCTGGCTAGGTCCCACCCTTATCACCTCATTTAACTTGATGACATCTGCAAAGACTCCATATATGGTCATATTCATAAGTAAAAGAGGATAGTGTTTCAGCACATCTGCTTGCAAGGCAATTTAGCCCATAAACAAAACCTGAGTAGAATGGGTTTATGAGCTGTTTTCCCTGTGAGCAGTAACATTGTTTCAGTACACAGCACTTGCCATAGCATTGAATTGATCTGCTAATTTGAACTATATGGTTTGGTACATTTATATTGACTTTATATTAAGTAGTTATTGAACTGTTGTTTGGTTTTAATAGCAAGCAAAAGCTATATGCATACAGAGTTTATACCCATGCTGTACATATTAAAATAACATGAGAATACATTAATTTGTCAAGGGAACCCTTGAAACCTTTGCCCTGATTTATTTGCAGTAGTTACATGTAACATCAGCACTACAGTATACATCTAGATGAATACCAGGTGTAAGAGGGGGCCATGCCTTTACCTGTGAGCAGATCTGTTAAAAAGCTCTTGTGTATGCAATGTGTCAGCTTTCAAGGCTGCATAGCTCTTATGACCAGTAGAAATGCCAAGGTAAAGGTCTGAATTCTGGAATGGCTTGGAATATACCTTTGATTCTGAGATTGGTAGAGCCCCCTATTTTGTGTCTCTCGGTGGTGTTGCAGTTGCCAGTTAATCTCCTCCCTAATCAACCTGGCAGCTGTAGAGCATTCCTTAATACCTGCCCCAATGTTCCGGGTTCCCAAATGAAACACACACACACACACACACACACAGAGAGAGAGAGAGAGAGAGAAAGAGAGAGAGAGAGAGAGAGAGAGAGAGAGAGAGAGAGAGAGAGAGAGAGAGAGAGAGAAAGAGACTTATATTTTGATATGCCTTAAACAGCTAATGGCTGAGCCACTTCCAAACCTCCAAGTGGCTAACACCACCCCTCCAATATTCCTGAGTTATTACTTACTAAATCTATACTCCACCATTGTTGCCCTAGACCCAGTGGTGGGGGGAGTAGGCCAGGGCCACTCTTCCGCAGCTCTTAAATGATTGCTATGCTTTCTCTTCCGCAGCTCAGGCCTGGCAGCTACTCCTTTCCTGGCATGGCAGCTCTGTCTACCCCCTCTCTCCCTCTGTCCTTTGCCCATAAATACTAAAAGTCCCACCTCTGTCTCCCTGCCCAGCCATTGTTGGCCGGCAACTTTACAAAAACCAGTGGGGGCAGTGACCTTCAGTATCTTACATGCAGATCGGTGGATTCCTGTGTAATTTGGGGGATCAAATTAACATAAGTATACCCATTAGACCAAATTCACAACACCGTGGCACTGTCTGGATTATAGAGGATAGAGGACTTAAGAGTCTGGTTTAGACTGTACAGGTGTAGGACTGATCTAGAGAGAGCCAAGCTCAACAAAGGTAAATGGACCCCAGAATCAAATGAAGAAATTGCCATCTAAGAGTATTACAGACTTTCATTCTTCTAGAGTCAGTGAGAACCCCAGCGAATATTGCAACTTATCCCATTGATTCTCACAGCCCAAGAACAAGTGCACTTTCTCTCTTTGCTCTCTGTTTACCACTACCTCTGTGAGCTGCAACAGTCTGCACACCCTCCCTAGCATGATGCACTAAAGACTCCAGTATGAACCAAAATCTCCTTACGACACCCATTGGCCTCAGAGGCCATCACAGCAAAGTATAACATATCTGAGCGTCACATTCTGTGTTAACATTTAAGGAGGGAATCAGATGTCCTGGCTGTGAGTGCCAGGACAGCCCCCAAATGCTAAGGGCTTCTCTTTCCTTTCTTAAACCAACATATCCTCTCTGAACACATATCCTGCAAATGCTTTAAAAATTGAATTTATTCAAAGTAGGTGGGAAAGAAAAAGTAAGAGGGAGGGAGGGAGGAAAAAAACCTAAAGAAGAAGAATCAAAGAGAAGCATTTCCTCATTGTTGTGCTTGGGCATCCAGTGAGATTGGCCCTAAGGAGGAACAAACACACACTGAGTTGTTTCTCTTGACAGCAAGCCCCCACTGGGGGCAGGTACTATGAGTAGAAAGCCATGGAATCCCAACTCCATTTGGTTCCCTCAAAAGGCACCACTTTAATCAAATCCTGGGATCCATCCTGGGTTTGGATCCTTTTGCATGCTGAAACCTCTCACTCCTATGGGATTCCATGTCACATAGATATTAGGCTTTGTGCTGAATGGTTTGAAGAAAATTCCAGAGCCATTTTCTCCTCTGACTGGTCTATGATCAAAGTGCACAGATGTTTCATAAAACTTAAATTGACTGAGCCATTTGCCTCCGGTGGCTAATCAAGCAGGTTTAAAGAATTCCAGGGTATCAAGGAACTGCAAGTGTGGAGTGGAAATTGAATTGCGGTCACAGATATGGTTTGGCCATTAAAAACTGGGCTTGATGGGCTAATAGAGAGCTATCAGCTGACGAGAGAACATCAGTGTGAGAGCAACAAAATTGGCCTCTGTTGAAAGGGGCTTTTCTCAAAGACCTCACGATACCTGATAGAAGATGAACTCTTGATGCCAGCCATACCTCAGTTAATAGCTTTAGCCGGACCAGATTAATTTACAGGGGCTAATGAAAATGATGTAGGAGGAGAGTTTGGAGGTAATAATTTCATGCTGGAACATCACCTGAAAAATGACAACATTAGAAAGCAGTCCCCTGAGCAGTAGGCAAAGAGAACTTGGAAGCGGCGTGGCAGAGGAAAGGTCTCCATCTGCCTCATTATTCCATGTCATCCCATGTCATCCCATGTAGACAGGGAGATGTGACAAAATTAGTTGATATCTGTCAATGTTGTAGTCCATGTTTCGCTACTATAACAATATACCTGACCCCGAACAACTTTATAAACACAAGAGATTGATTTGGCTCAGTTTAGAATATTAAAACTCCAAGACTGGTTGGCTTGGCGCCATGCATAGCCTGATGAGGGAAATAAGAGACCCTGTGACCAGACTCAAAGGTCAAGCTCAGGCCTTTGTGTCAACTCACTCTTACATGAGCTTTCTCCGGGTTCCTATGAGATTTACCTTAATCTCTTCCCCAGGGCCTAAAGAGCTCCCATTAGTCCCTACCTTTTAAAGTTCCCAGGACTCCAACAAATGAACCTCTAGGGAATAAACCACATCCAAATCATGCCAATGTGTGGGGAAACTTTAAGTGCCTATCAAATGCCCAGGGAGCTCAAGCCTTCCTGGTGCTTTTCTAATATACTGCTCCTGAATTGTTTTCCCATTACGAGAGAAAAGACACTGGCCATTCCACCTTCTTCCTTTCTATCATTTGCTTATGCCTATCAGTTTTGGCAGCAAAGTTATACTTAAGACAAAGCTTAGCATTTCCAAAGGTGTGCTGTATAGAAAACTAACATGTACTAAGTTGAGAAAAGTGACATGGACAGCCAGTAAGCAGACAGGACCTCAGAGGCACAATGAAACCCACCTTTATGAAACTGTGGGGCAAACTGCCCACATCCATTTCTCTGGCAGCTTGCAACACAGTTTCTCAGTTGTCAGAGAGAGAAATGCTCATGTTGCCTTTGCAGTCAAATTTACCCATTTTCAAATCTGAGCTCCCATTATTGCTACCGTGACCTCCGGCAGGCATCATGAAACATTTTCACCTTTCTCAATGGTACTTTTCAAAAGAACAATTGAAAGAGGAAGCAATACTCTACTGCCAGCCCCGAATGAAGACCCAGAAGGGAAATTGTCCTCCACTGAACTTGGTGGTCAAGCCAATACATTCCAAAGAATGCACTTGGTATTCAGAAATGGATACCATGCTGTCTGTTATCCTCTTGCTAAAGGCATCTTCAGGACCATCTCTCATAGGTGCATAAAGACATTATTATTGGATGAGAAAAATGGTCTTCTGTGTTGGTGCCGAAGGCCCCTCTGAGTCATTCATAAATGAGTTTTTGAGTCCCTGGACGGAATGGGCAATGGTTGCTTAAGGATTTAATCATTGGAATCCCTGTACAGATTAAACTCAGTATGATTTTTGTGTTATGAATAAGTGTTGGGTGGTTGAGACCCCATTGTTTCCTTAACTGATTAGTTATTTTTATTTGTTGTAGGCCAGAGACATAAATAAATATCTGTTGGTAGAAATGGAAACTGGGATCTCCCAGTGGCTCTGATTGGTACAGCTCAGATACTTCTTTGGCTTCTAGAAAACTCTTCTTAGTCTTCTAGAAAGACTTCCTGCTTTAACTAATGGTGTTATCTTGTGTAAGTCAGTTCAATTCACTAGATCTGTTTCTGTATCTAGTAAATGACAGTTTGGGGCTAGACGATTTCTATTATTCTTTCCAGTTCTAATGATTCGTGATTCAAAATGGACTATTCCCTTGTAAACGGGTTCCCTACTGACCTAATGGGAAAAGACACAATTGCTTCATCACCCAGCCACAAGCCCAACCATGTGCATCAGAGCTGGAAGGCAAGTCTGCAATGTAAAGTGGTTCTTATATGAGTTTGGAAGAGACCAGTGTCCTTGCTTTGTCAGTTAAGTGTTACCGTAACAAATACCTATCTTATAAATTTCAATCATGTGGATTATCAGTAGTTCTCGTACGTTCAAGACCAAGCCATTGTTATCACTTATTGACTGATTTAGAGCCAGGTCAAAGAAACAAGTACTGAACATTGAAATATTTATGATACAGCTAGCCTTGCTTCCAAGTAATGCACACCACAGTCAGGAAGAAACCTGTTATGACAAGCAAGAGCTTAAATTGATAAACATGCTTCCATTTGAGCCATGCAAATCATCTGCAAGAGAACAATCAATATGAACCTGGTATTCTAAGGAGATAAAACAGAGTGGGGGGTGGGCTGTAGGATGAACTCTGCCCTCTCAACTTTCAGAAAAGGAACAAGGCAGTCCCAGTGGTCTGCCCTTGCTTGAATCCCATGTTAATTAGATCACTAGGGTCCTTTATCTTCTTTTTAAAGGACAGTATATATCTTTGAAGCATGCTGTATAGGTGCACAGGATGGAGATAAGTTCTTTAATGTTTATTCTTGAGCTTTATGTATTCCTGTCTAACCAGAGACAGCATAAAAGTTGTCTCATCCAGGTGTAAATGATGAAGTAAGGAAAAAATGTTCTTTCTAAAACTCCAAGCCAAAGGCTGTATCCCCATTCCCATCCTTTCTCATCTCTTCAAACATGTGGGATGACTCCAGATGGACCCAGAAGCCAGGCTCAAAGAAGCTCTCAAGTTTGAAATACTTTGAAAGTATCCCATTAAAATTGGTCTATAAAGAAACCTAGCATGGGCAAAATGAGTTGTTGTGCCATCGATGGGGAAGCCATTTGGACTTCATTTCCATTTCCATTGGTGACTGAAAACAAAACAAAAGGCACCTTCACTATAAAGAATAAAAATACAATTAGTAATTGATCACTTCTAGGCTCCTGATTTGAACATATACTTGGCAGGGACACAAATAGGCTGACACTGTATTGTCTCAGGAAAGACATCTATACTCCTATTACAGGTCTCGTGTTTCTTCATCAAAAACCCCTCTGGAATCTTGCTACTCAGTGTGACATCAACACCCATATTAGCAAGGACCTTGTGAGAAATATTGAGTCTCCAGCATAGGCTACAACTACCAAATCAGAATCTGTTTTAACAAAATCTCCCTGCGATATTCGTGCTTGTAAAAGACTGAGAGGCACTGCTGTGGACCACAGGAGTCTGAGAAACAATCACTTAACCAATCACAGTGCTCATTGGGGTGCATCCCAAAGCCCCTTCTATGTATCCAACAGTGTAATAACACTCACCAGTAGTTGTTGGACATTGCCCTGTCACTTTGGAAACAATTATAGATTCTCCCTAAGGGTCCTATAAGAGAGGGCATCTTGTTGATTATGTGAAAGTATAGATGACACAGTGTGGAAGGATCTTATTGATTCCCTATTTCCTCTCAATATAGATAAGGAAACTGAGAGCAGGAAAATGATTGATGGCTCATATATAGCTGGCAAGCAGGAAAGATGGGTCCAGGACTCAGGTTTCTTACTATCCAGAGCATATTCAACTCCACCTTGCTGAGAGACAGAGACAGACTAAAGGGCCTGTCTGGATGAATGGCATGAAATAGATTTGTGAACAAAGCACTGGACCACTCACCAAATAGGACTGTACCTACTTTACCCATTGTGTCCTGTCAACTTTTGAAGGAGAGGAAGTGGAATTGTAGAAACAGCCTATGTGGAAACTGATCACATTTAATCATTACACAAATATTCCAGTTATACAAATACAAAGCAGTTTGTCCCTTCTCAACCCTGAGAAATAGGTATCAGAAAGAGAGCTAATTATAAGGCTTCAGGGCTTGAGAGGGATCCCCTCAGAGTTCTCTTTGTGCTGGAGTCCACCCACCCACAGCCCTATCCTTAGGAGTGGGTGAAATACTGACAGTAGACTAAATTAGACTCAAACATGCTCATCCCTGCTAACATGGGAGGACCTCAAGCTAGAATTATATTTACAGCTGGGTCCACAAAGTGCCTTGTTCATTGGAGCATCCAGTCCTATGTTTGATGGGACAGTTGTCAACTAGCAATTCTCAAATTGACTTAGCTTCTATCTAAAGAATGATAGCAAAAGATTTCCGGGGATCCCGCATCCACTAGCAGCCTTCACCAGGGGGTACAGTCCTACTAAATAATGCCCCAAGTCCTTGTTCTTGGCTACAGACTATACTACTACAGACTATTCTACCCGTGGTCTTACTGAGTTAAGAGAGCAGGCAGTTTGAACAGCGTCCTGAGAAAGAGGCTTAAACAAAGTAACTTGTCATCCTCATGTGCCTAGAATAAGTCACTAAGCATGGAGAAAACAAATCACTTTAGTGGTTTCTATCTGTAATTTAGTTTGGGCTAAAATTCAGAATCAGTCAGCTGGGGTCAAGTGGATTGACTCCCATCTCCTTCTGAGTCCATTAGCCGTCCTCAGTGTGGTCTTGTGTCGCATAGACATCGTCTTACATACCCATTAATGACTCGTCGGGAACACAACCTGAAAGCCTGGTGTCTTCCCATATCTGTCTTTTGTTTTGCTTCTGAGGTGTCCTTCTCCCTGTCGTGTATCAGAAATCATTTGATTGAATCACCCAACTCAATTTTTCCTTTACTTTCAGCTGGCTTACCATTGTCCTTTCTGGCTTCCAGAAATTCTTGTGTGTCTAGCATGTCTCTCTCTCCCTCTCCCCTTTCCCTCCCTCTCCCCTCCCTCTCCCTCTCCCTCTACCTCCCTCTCTCTCCCTCTCCATCCTCCTCCCAGTTTTCCTCCCTCTCTCTCTCCCTCCCTCCTTCCTCCCTCCCTCTTTCTGTCTCTTGTGTGTGTCTCTCTATTTCTCTCTGTCTTTCTGTGTGTGTATGTCTGTCTGTTTCTCTCTCTGTCTCTCTGTGTCTCTATCTGTCTGTATCTCTCTGTCTCTGTGCAGAAGTGATTTTTATGGGAACACCTCTTGTAATCCCCTTACAGTGTAGCCATCTCATCTTCTTCACCTTTAATGTATGCCGATCTCTATTCCTTCTGGAAGGGTGACAGACTATGCCAGGGATGCTTTCTTTCTGAAGTCCTCAGGTAAGGTGCCCTGAGACAGGAGACTTGGGTAAAAATAAAGAAGAGAGTTCCAAGAGGAACATAGACAATTGGGGACATGTGGTTTATCCCATTCATTTCCTTATTCATCTGTTAAAAGTTCTCACTAATTGCTCTCTTTGTGTCCATCAGTAAGCACCAATCACAGGCTAAGTAGGTTCACATAGCACATTTTATTTCTGGAGTTGACTTATTATCTGTACCTTGCTTTGCTTTTTTAAGGGTTGCTCTAGGGCAAGGGATGACAGACTGTGGCTTACATAAACCAGCCACCTGTTTTGTAAATAAAATTTTATTGGAGCCCAGCCATGCTTGCCTGTTACATATTTTCTATGGCCATTTTCATGTAAGAGTCACTGAGTGGTTACGCTAGAGGGAAGTCTAAAATATTTACCACACAGCCATTCTCAAAAGTTTCCCTGCTGTTAGTTTGTAGAGTCCTTTGTGCATTTTAAAACTTGAGTATTTGTCTTTTTGCTATTGAGTGTGAGTCTTTATGTATTATAGATACAAGTCCCAGATCAGCTGTATGTATGCCTTCCAATTATTTTCTCCCATCCTGTGTGATAGTTTCTTACTTTCCCAATGGAATCATTTGAAAGACTCAAGTTTTCAAACTTTGCGAATTCTCTGATTTTTCTTGTTTTGTCTTTCCTTGACTGTGGTTTGCATGTCACATCAAAAACTTGGCACTGCCAAATCTAAGGACGTGAAGCTTGCCCTTATGTTTCTTTGTAGGAGGGATCTGTTGGCTTTACAGTCACACTCAGTGTAATATGACATGAAGTAAGAGCCCAACTTCACTCTGCTTTGTAGCCTAGGAACCATTAGTTGTTTATTGGACCTAGGAACCATTTTTAAAATGAATATGACTTCATTAAATTGTTTTAATGGTGTAGCAAATATCAACACATAACTGTGGAGGACGGGCAGAACTCTCGGGGTCCTACCACATTCTGCTGATCTATTGATGACACAGAGATTCTGGAAGAGGAGGCATAGTCCACTTGCACACCCAATGGCAAGGCCATCAGGTGGTGAATGTTTAGTTCCAAACTCAGACTCACATAGATGGTCGTAATTAAACTCTGAAGGACTCATGCATAGTACATATTGCTTAGCATTGTGAAAGAACAACACTTCTTAATAAAAGTAAAATTTGAAAAATCTCAACATACACACACAGAGAGAGAGAGAGACAGAGAGAGAGAGAGAGAGAGAGAGAGAGAGAGAGAGAGAGAGAGAGAGAGAGAGAGAAATCAATAGATCATAAATTCTGAGTTTTGTTCCATCCAATTCTTTTCCACTAACCTATAGTATATATCTCTTAAAGACATTGGGTTTAATATGGTTGCATGATAGTTTTAAAACTAAGAACTCAAATCCTCTAACTTTATTCTTCTTACTACAGACTGTTTGACTTTTTTGAGTCCCTCAAAATTCCATATGAATTTTAGAATCAGCTTGTTAATTTTTACTCTCTCTCTCTACTTTTGATTCTATCAGGTATATTTCAATAACCAATAGATTAATTGCAGTATTATTTTTCTAACAGTATTATATCTTCTGATTTATGAACATGGGAAGTCTTTTTTATTTACTTGGCTCTTTGATCCTATCAACAATGCTTATAGTTTTTTTCAGATGTGCATTAACAATATATCTGCTAAAATATCTGATATACATCAACTTAAGAGAAAAATTATGTTTATTTGGCTCCCAGTTGGGGAGTATTTATTTCAGCCCACTGCTTTTGAGAGTGTAGTAAGGTATACCACAACAGAGGCTACATCATGAAAACACTAGGCATCTAATGGCTCAGTATGAAAAAGAGGAAAAGAAAGGGCCTGGGGTCCCACTGTCTATTGTGTGGGAAGACCACCAAGGACCAGAGAAAGCCTAATCGGATCCACCTGTCAGACAACACTAAGATGAAGACCAAACCTTAAACAACATACCTTTGGAGAACAATGAAGAGCTAAACTATAATAGTGATATTATTCTATTCTTATTCTTCTGATATTATGTATTACAGTAATTGTCTTTGATCTATTTAACCAATCTTTCAACAAATTCCAGCTATCTCAGCTGTATCCTCCTCATCACAAAAATGTTGCCAGATTATGTTTACTACTCTTCCAGTATATTTATATCCACATCCATGACAGATACTGGTCTGTAACTTACTTGTGATGTTCTCCATGGTTTTATCAAGATAATACTGGCATCATCACTGAACATAGAAGTGTTTCTTCTATTTTTGGAAGAATTTGTGAGGAAAATGATATTATTTCTTTAGATTTAGATTTAGCAGAAAAGACATCTGGACCTAGTATGTTCTTTGCAGGAATTTTTAAAATTACTAATTTAGCCTCATTACTTGTTCTTTCTCTATTTGGATTTTCTATTTCCTGCTTGAGTTACTTCCAGTAGTTTGTGTTTAGGAATTTTTTTCATAAAGAAGTATCTTATTTATTGTCAAGGCCTCTTAGCTGTATTGTGCTATCATCTTTATTCTTTCTATAAGATCAGTAGTAATTTTCTATCATTCCTGACTCTATAAACCAAACTCTTTTCCTTCCTTCCTTCCTTCATTCATTCTTGGTTAACTAGCTATGCCTTTGTCAATTTTGCTGACCTTCACAAAGAACCAACTTTGATTTCCTTGTTTCTCTCCTCCTTCTTTCATTAATTCCTGCTTGTTTAGATTTAGTTTGATTTCATATTGGGGGTATATTAAGGTGTGTGGTGAGACAATTAATTTGATCTTCCTTTTTGATTATAGAAATTTTCATCAATATGACATCCCCTGAACATCTTTTCCTCTCTTCATCCCTTTCCACGTTTTAATGTATTTTATTTTTATTTTATTCATCTAAAATACTTTTCTCTTTTATATATTTTTCTTTAACCCACCATTCATTTTATACTTATCCATGCATCTGTGTAGTTCCTGCTATTAACTTATATTTTTGTTGTGGTTAAAGAAAATGATTGGTGTGATTTCAACAGTTTTAAATATATTGAGTTTGTTGTGAACTAGCCTATACTAGAGAATACTTACCATGCACTTGACAGGAACTAGTAGTCATAGCTACTGTAGAGAGCACCTCAGTGAAACTTGCTTTCCTTTTCCCAGTGTACACACAGTTGGCGAGACTCTCACTTGACTATTTAACACGTTTATAATAATGGTATTATTAATATATTTGGATTTGTACCTGCCATCTTACTTTTTTTTCTATAAGTCTGGTATCTCCCTTGTTCCTTTGAACCAATACTATCTTTTTAAAATTAAGTTAATATTTCTTCAGAGGAACTTTTTAATTTTCTGATATTTTTTTCTCTTTATTCTTTTTGGATTCTTTGTGGGTTTTTTAAAGCTTGCTATATTTGCCTTGAATTAATGGAATCTATTTTAGATTTATAGCAACTTTGTTTCAGAGAGATATAGAAGCATTATTTTCATATAGCTCTGTTTCCTTTTGCTTTTTAATTCTATTATTGTTGCATATATTACAACTATACATATTACAATCCCTACAATGAATACATTGTTATAATTATTACTTTATATAATTTTATGTTCTTTAAATAATCTGGGAGGGGAAAGGAAGAGTAAGTATGTATTTATAGTGTTAGTTATATTAACTTTTTTATTTACCATTTCTCTTAATTTGTTCCTGTGGATTAAAATTCATTTCCTTAGTCCAGTACAACTTTACTGCATCCCCATCTTTGTGCTATTATTACCAAATATATTTTATATATTATGCATGTTCTTTTATGCAACTGTTTTTAAAAACTATTGAGAAAAGGAGAAAATATACATTTAAAATGTCTCCGAGATAGCTCAGTGGTTAAAAGCAAGTATTATTCTTGCAAAAGACCTGACTTTGGTTTCCAGCATCCACAGAGAGCGGATCATAACAGCCTTGTTACTCCAGATCTAGGAAGTCCAACGCTCTCTTAGGGCCTCTATAAACACTTGTGTACACACTTTAAAAACAAATCTTTAAACTGAATAAATATGGTTACTTTCCATAGTGATGGATGTGTGTGTCCGTGTGTCTGTCTCTGTGTGTGTATGTTTATATGTATCTGTGGAATTAATTAATATCTGGTGTTACATGCATTAAGAAATTCCTTTAATATCTTATAAAGCAGGTTTGCAAGTAACAGACTCTCTCGCTAGTTTTGTTGATCTGGGAATGCTGTTCTTTAATCTTTGTTCAAAAATAGTTTCGCTAGATATAAGGCTCTTGGTTGGCAGAGATGTTTCTTTCAATGCTTTGAACTCTTTTGATTGCCTGATACCCTCTGGTGTTTCTGTTGAGAAGGTCTCTCTGTTAATCTTACTGCAGTTACTTTGTAACTGAGAAGCCATTTTGTTCTTTATGCTTTCTGTGTTTTTTCCTTGTCTTTGGTGTTTCTATTATGATGCATTTATAATGTAGATAACAATAAGTTAAATTGTGTCTGCTTCAAAGATATGTTGGTGTCCTGATCCTCTGTACCTATAGATATGATGATGTTTGGCTGCATTAAGCCTGGTTCCCTGCACTGGGACTCTCCTAATGCTGCACTTCAGTGGACACAACCTCGGATGCAGACATCTTATTTAGTTGATTTGACAAAACTGGTGCCTTTGTTGCAACCAGAGCCACTAATGGTCAGCTGATTGTCCCATTGATTTTGACAATGCTCTAAAGTGTTCTATAGTTGATCCAGTTAAATAAGACTCACTTTGCAGAAGTTTTGAAGGCCAGGTTTGGACAGATTTTTATTTCCCTTACCTCAAGCAACCTCTTTTTAGCTGTTTCTTTCTATGATTCTCTTTGGTTGTTGTTATTGTTGTTGTTTAAGTAGCTGGTCTACCATTTAGCTTGTTGCTCCGACAAATCTACCCGTTTCTTCTCAATTGTTAATAGCAAGGTCACCATTGCCTTGAAGAGTATACTATGTCTTGACTCCCAACCTACCCAATGTCACCCCTGACACACACCCTGTTTCCAATGAATTAAGTTCCATTAGCAGGGGAAACTTTGGAGACCTCTTTATCTTTCTGTATAAGGTATCTGAGTCATGGTTCTGGGGTCTAAGGCAAACAATTATATTTCATTTCTGTTGCTTTGGAGCCTTGCTTTATGGGCAGGCTGCTAGACAGAGCTCATCAGTTCTCTTCTCAGTTTGTATCTCTCAACTTGCAACCTTTCTCCTACATTGAGCAGTGATAAGAGCAATCAAGACTCCAGTATTCTCTGGATGCCATGCCTGGAGTAGCAAGGAGTAAACAGGTCTGGTTCTCCTGGAATTCAGCCTTTACCATATGTAGCCAAGATGCTGTGCCATGTCTCTCCTGGGAGATACCAGGCCCTACACACAGACGCTAGAGAAGAGTAGACTTGTTCTCAGTGGTGTTTCTATCACATTGAACTAAAAGCTTGTTGCTCCGACAAATCTACATGGTCATGTAGGAAAGAGTAGGTCATGGTTCAAATGCAACAGATTCTCACAATTCCAATAGAATTTTAGTATATTTTCTTAAACAGATTATTTTCCACTTAATATTTCCTCAAGACAGCTACCAAAGACCTGAAGTGATGATGTTTTGAAATGTTGCCCACCAGTCACTCCTGTTTCCCTGGGAAGCAGGTAGGCAGAGCACCTTGGGTCAGTATTCTGAAAGTGGAACCCTTTGCTGTTCTTGCTTCTCTTTTCCTGTGGTGATGTAAATAAAAATGTCCCCCCATAGGCTTATATATTCTACTGCTTAGTCAGGCGTGGGTGGCATTATTTGACAGGATTAGAAGGATTAGGAGGTGTGGCTGTATTGGAGAAAGTATGTCACTAGAGTGGGTTTTGAGCCCATGACAAGCTCAGTGTCTCTCTCTTGGCCTGCAGATCAGGATATATCAAGGTGCTCCAGTACCTTGTCCATACACCACTATGCGTTCTGCCATGATGGGAATAGACTAAACCTCTGAAACTAGAGGAAAGCCCCTAATTAAGTGCTTTCTTTTAGAGGAGTCATGGTATCTCTTCACAGGAAGAGAACAGTGACTAGGAAGCTTCCATACCATTTGGTAGCTCCTTCAGGATTGGGGCACAACAATTTGAACCTATATCTACTATATGCCAGGAATTATGCTGGACCTTTTTGTGAAATTTTACTTCTAAGTCTCTTGGCTAACAAGCTAAAGATTATCAGCAGTCTGCATGGAGTATAATGAGGCAAAAAAGGTAAGTGACTTGACTGAAACCTTGCTGATAATAGATGTCCTAGCCAAGACATCCCAGACATCTCTCCCCACCTCCCTCTCCCATCCATGAGCTTCTTATCCCACCATGTTGCCGCTGAATCTCACTACCTGTCATGATGCTTGGGATACAGATAGCAGCTTGAGTGTATGTAGCAGAGACACAAGACATCAACAACTATCAACACATAGTTGCCCTTACCTCTGCCATGTATTCTATTCAGGGTGACAGATATAGCTTTGTAGCACCCTCCTTGACTTTGCTAATGAGTCCTTTTGCCTTGATAATCATGACATACAAGGATATTCTTAGTGCTAAATTTGTTCAACTAAGTCAGTGGGTATTTTATAGCTACAGAGTTTAGGAAATACTGTACTAGACATTCTGAAACTTCTGAAAACCCTTCATTTTGAGGTTGTTTTGGTGCCAGATTGTAGTAGCAGTATTTGCCAGAGAGAGAGAGAAGAGAGAGAGAGAGAGAGAGAGAGAGAGAGAGAGAGAGAGAGAGAGAGAGAGAGAGAGAGAGAGGGAGGGAGTATGTGCTACTTTATGTATGCATAGTTTGTCAGTTTCACTGTTTTTAGGTCAATCATTTTTAATGTTATATTATTAAGAAACTCAGGTCAGATATACATTAAATACCGTGACTCTACCTGGGGCTACCTCTAGCAAATATATCAATCTATTGTGTAGTCTAAAAGTTAAATTAGAACTTTCTTTCCCAAAGTAAACTTTAGCTTTTAAGTTTCTCTTTCTTCCTCTCTCTTGTTTGGAATTAAATTTTTATTACCCCCAGTAACATGCATTTTAGTCTACTTGTGAACTGTTCTAGAAATGCATATTTATGTGCCTGTGCCACATTGAAAAAGAAGCCTGAAAAAATGTATTCTGAACTTAATATCATGGTTACCTCTAGATATGGAAATGGGAAGAATCTGCTGGTCAAAGGGAATGCTAGACTTTTCTGTAGTGTTAAATATTTTACAGCAAGAATTACACTTCTACCTTTTGTGATCTCTCTGTTTACTCTACTCTTAATGCCAACACATGCCAAGGTACAGAAACCCACATGGATATAAAGTAACTCCAACCCAAACACTCTATTGAGGATTCCTGTGCTGCTCCTGAACAGCCCCTCACTGCTTCTTAAGCTTTCCATCTTGGGTAAGAGCTATGGGGAATTCTTATTCTCGCTTGTGCAAGTATACAGTACACAATTTCTATTAGCTCGGTCTGTTGCTGTTTATGGCAGTTTTATTGCTCAGATTGTCTGCCTAGTAAATAGCTCGATCACAAAGAGGCTGAGAAAACAGAAGGGGAGCTTCCAAAGGCACATTCTGTTACCAGTAGCCGAGTGTTTTCTTGCTTGGAGATTGGAGTTGAGAGTGTGTGGATCACAGGTCCAGTGCGGCTTAATCTGCTCAGCAGCTATCCATGCTGATTGCTGGTTAGTCACAGCTCAGTCACAGACCCTTTCTGTTACCTTGGCTGTTAGTAGTGCGAAGAGTGAGGCCTTGGTGTTTTCAATCCTGCAAGCATACTAGTCGTACTATTTATTTCCACTTCAATGTCTGACAAGTAACCATTTCGTTCAAGTAAATCTCAGTTTCTGCCTCCTTCCTCCACCCCTTCTTCTTCTCCCTTTTCTTTTAGAAGCCAAAGAAAATGACACATGAAATACATGAAAGAATCGAGTTCAGTGATCACCAGGGCACAGAAGTGGTATTCCATGATTGACTGAAACTTTCTTTTCCCTCTATTAAGGAAAAAAAATCCTTTTTTCTTATGACATTAATATACCCTCTTTTCTCTTCTGCAAACTCCAGGGAGCACCTCTCCCATGCCCATTGCCTTTGGCATTCTTGGGGATGCTCAGAGGTAAAACCCCTCCAGCTAAACAAAGATTTGACATAGGAACAAAGTGCCAACTGCTGTCCCAGTTATGGTGTGGCATTGTCCTAGGCCCAGGCAGTGCTTCCTGAGAAGAATTTTAAAAGGCAGTACTCGTAAGATAAAAGCACCCCAACAAGTGCAAGATGAAGAAGACTTGAGCCTCTTGAGGCCCTGAAGCCCTCAGCCATGCCCATTGCATTCTTCTTTGAGAGGAGGACTGGCAGGAAGAACCGGCAGCTGCCAGATGTCTTAGCACTTCCATGTGAGAAGCCTATTGCAAAGAGCATCAGTAAGTTCCTGGAAGTTAGGGAGGAATACTACATAGAAAACTTTCTTGAGTGTCTGTTGCTTTCATCAAGACTTTCTCAGAAAAAAAGGTACTGGAGAAGCTGAAAGGAAATAATGATTTATCAGCCTGGACAAGGACCCCAACTAATAAGGCTAGGAGCGTCTTCAATATTTGGGGTAAAAAAAAAAAAAAAAAAAAAAACAACCAAAAAACCTGGGGTTATGGAACACCCCTCCATAGAATCAGGAATGGTTTTTTCTGTAATTGAATATATCCTACCATGTTGGGGCTTGTGGTCTGTCAGCCTGAAGGCTATCACTCCATTAAGGACTGTGTTTTCTATTAGAAAGTCGGAATCTCATAGGCTAGATCTCAACCAATTTAGCCAAGTTCTCTTAGATTCCTCTGTGAAGGACTTGACTATAATTAATGTTCTTGCCCACCTTAGAATGCTATGATTCTAGCCTGAGGGGGGTAAGTCACACATCCCTTCCCTTTGAGCTCCCAAAGACATAATTGGTCTTATTTCCTGGACTTCCCTAAAGTATATACTCTCCCAAAGTATAGGCCTCTCAATATGGGGACCTTATAAAAATGATATTGTTTAGAAAATTCTTCTATGTTCCTTAAAGCTGATCCTAAACACTCTTTGAGATTAATACAAGAAGCTGAGAGTAAAATGAATTGCATTTTAGAATCTCTAGGAAAACAAAGACTCTCCCTCAAGATACACCCCAATTATAGCACAGAGAAAACTCCAAACACAAAGGCTCTCTTTGCCCCCATTTTGTCTTACAACTATACAGAGGCACTCAGCATGTTGGACCCAGGCCAGGCATGTAAGGCTCGTAGGCCTGAGTTGGATGCTCCGGTCTCTGAGATGTAGGAAGCAGCCAGGCTGAATGAGAGTTGTTGAACTGAGAGTCACATCTTTAATCTGCTCATCTCTGTCAGGGTCAGATTCAGAGTCAGACTAGAAAGGCGCCTTCCAATCAATGTCCACGCTTGCACTCCTTTTAAAGGAGACAGTGCCGGGGAAGGAGAAGGGCTTTTCAGATCCCCTCTATAAGCTTATCCCTCAAAGGCCCTCTTCCTCTTAATGTTCCCAGATACCAGTGCACTTCATGAGACTCAATGGGTGTGCAGCACCTGTGGGACAAATGAATACACACTGTGCTGGTGGCCCCATGATAGAAATGAGATTAGCGTATGAGGCTCACTTTTCTGTCCCACCACTCAAGCCAGTGCTAGGCAGAGCTTTGCACATTCAAACATACACATACGCACTGGAAGCTGAACACACACTCATCAAAATGGCTTCCTGGCTACTCCCAATCTGGACAGCTTTTCTACTTCTGGTAGTGCATGCTGACCTTCAGATTGAAGAGGCTACAATTTCCAGAGCTACAAACACTAGTTGTTGTCCAGTGGATTGTCCAATTTCCACTTGGATGCCGGAACAGACGGAGCCAACAGTGCTGCCTGGACTAAACAGAGACCAGCAGCATGCTGCAAAGGGGTTGGGGCTACAACCAGCCCCTTTGCCTTGTGGCCAATTTGTATAACATGTGAGAGGGGTATGGCCTCCACTGATGCTGTAATATGTGCTGGGGCTGCTGTTATGCCATTGTCCAGTAGAGTCCACAAGTGCAGCCTGCCCAGCATCCCACTTCACCACCTTTATTTTAAGTAACAGGCTTCGGGGCTGGCATTTCTCCTCTCTGCGGTTATTATCTGTTTCTTTTTGCAAAGCAAGACATTCCCGTGAAGGGCGTCGGGACCGGTAAGGCAGGTCATAAAGGGTGACAAAGCAGAAAGAGTCGCCTGCAGTCTCCTCTGCCAGCAATTCTCTTGGCCTGGTTATTCATCCGCGCAGAGGCATCATGGGCCTCACTCTTAAATGGCTTCATTCATGATGATTGACTTAGGAGATCTGCCCGAGCTTTTTGCAGAATGTTAAGCAGGGAAGAATTTTTCCCTCCTCTGAACCAGCTATGCTGGAAGGCCCCTGTTTCACAGGGTTGAGGTGAGGGACACCAGAGGGGGGAAAATCAGCCTTTTCCTGGAACGGCTTCTTCAAATGAGAATTAACTACTGAATAGAAAACACAGGAACAGCTCCATCGGACTGAAATTGATGCTTTGGAAATGCAGGTGTATTTCTGGCCCATTCTGGGCGGCATTTAAATCCTTCAAACACTAGTAAAAGTTTGTCTATAAGAGATACTTTCACTTTCGTCTATTAATTCCTAGATTACAGACATTGGGAGAGATTTGAAGTTAGCTGTGGTTTGTGACAAATTCAATATCAGGTGTGTTTATGTGATGCTTTGGGGACTATTAAATATGGCCTGTCTTCCTTATTAAATTCTCAAAAGCCTTGCCTCAACCCTTCTGCCTTCACAGCAGAACCCCATCCACTGCCATTGGTCACAATGCTCTCTTCCTTGTGTGTCTTTGTTAGTGTTGATGCCAAAACATTTGTCCTGTGGATGACTTTATGTATGTACTTTTCTTGATGAGGAATTGTCTTAAGCTTCCCATTAACTCTCCAACGAGAACCAAATCCTAACCAGGGTGTTAGCTCCGTGGCTGGGAGTTCTTAATGCATAATCATGAAGACTTGAATTTGAATGCCTACCACCCATGTAGAAAGCCAGGTGGCCATGCATGCCTGTGCCCTCGGTGCTGTGGGACAGACACAGGAGGAACACTGGGGCTTGCTAGCCACCAACCTAATCATTTCAGTAAGAGACCCTGTCTCAAAGGAAGTCAGATGAAGAGTGATTGGATAGGACAGCCTTTCTGTCTTCTGCATGTCTGCACCTACACACATGTACATACCCCCCTACACACAGATGTCATACATGTACCCATATACCAACTAGAGAAGGGGGGGGAAGGAGGGAGGGAGAGCACTCCAAATTTCTCATAGGTCAGATTTTATACTTGGCACCAACCAGCCATTCTATCTGGTCCTATTGGTCTTCTTCACAGCTTCCCACTCTGGCTAAGCAGGTTCACTCCTGTGATAGTTTGTATATGCTTGCCCCAGGGAGTGGCACTATTTATTAGGTGTGGCCCTGTTGGAGTAGGTCTGCCACTGTTGGCATGGATTTAATACCCTAGTCCTAGCTGCCTGGAAATCAGTATTCTGCTAGCAGCCTTCAGATGAAGGTGTAGAACTCTCAGCTCCTTCTGCACCATGCCTGCCTGGATGCTGCCATGTTTCTACCTCGATGGTTATGGGCAGGGCCTCTGAACCTCTAAGCTAGCCCCAATTAAAAACTGTCCTTATAAAAATTGTCTTGGTCGTGTTGTCTGTTCACAGCAGTAAAACACTAAGACCACTCAGTAGGACCACCAGTCCTCACACCTTCCCAGCTCAGTAGCCCTCCTAAGCCATGTCCCTACTCTTGAGATGCCTTTGCTTCCATTGCTGCCTCTGACATCTCAACTCATGTTGCAGAATTCTGGAAGCATTGATACCCCCTGCTTGGGAACTCCTTGTATTATATGAGTAACTATCTAAGTTCTCCCTACTACAATATACAGCTTTAAGAGAAAGGAATGTGTATACATTTCTATTATACCTTCTTATCTCGAAGGCCTATTGCTTTTCATATTCACTAACTTTTAAAATAGATTTTAGGTGACGAGTAAATAAGTAAGAGATCAACAGATCAGCTAACTGATGCTGGACATGCTTCCCTCAACCAGCAACACTCATTTCCCTATGCTAATCAAAGCAAAGAATGTCACCTCTTAGTCACATAATCAAAAGGAAAGAAAAGCCAATGTGTTATTAAGCTTTTTCCTAGTCAACATATTTTAAGATGGTGGCGCATTAAAACATTTTAACCAGAAGTTCTGAGTTTTCTGATCCTTGGGATGCTCAAGGGGTAACTGGGGTGAAATGATTAGAAATCAGAAAATAAAGCAGCCAGAACATCCAACCAGTTAGTGGATGTTTGGCTCAGGTGAACATTTTTTAATTGCAAAGTTGATTCAACCCTTAAAGGTCATAGATTGTGAAACTTAGCTCTTGAAACTTAGCTCTGTGCTTCACACCAATCAGAACATTAAAGGATTAATAAAATCCAGCTAGAAAAGGAAACTAGTTCTTAATGGATTGTAAATACAGTATATTCTTTCCATCTTAGCTACCAAGGAGAAATTTTTCATTTCCTGATACAATTCTCGAAGGCTCTCTGGAAATATTTTCTTCCTTGATTATTTTTGGAGAAACTCTTTCTGCTAATCATCCTACACACTTGAAAAAATGCTCTAGAAAACTCAGAACTAGATCCTGAAGCCAGGACTATTCTAGAAGCCGAAAAGGAATTTATTCATGTTTCAAGTAATGAACCAGATTCTTGAAGAAATAGCTTTAAAAATGGCTTTCCTATAAATCGAACTTTTATTCCTAATTCTATTTCTCTTAGATTTGCACCAAGCATTCTGAGACCTGGCAGTGACCCAGAGTATTCAGAGATATCTCTGTACCCACCCTACCTTCCAGACTTTTCTCCTTTGCCATTCTTAATCCTCTGTTCCTAGATCAATAGATTCTTCATAAGAATAGTTCCAATATGATGGATGGATGGATGGATGGTACATAGATTTTTGATAGATGATAGGTAGATAGATAGATGATAGATAGATAGATAGATGATAGATAGATAGATAGATAGATAGATAGATAGATAGATAGATGATAAAGGAAAAGTAGAGAGAGAGATTGATCAATAGAGACGGATGGATGGATGGACAGATGGATGGACAGATGGACAGATGGATGGATGGATGAATGGATGGATGGATAAATGGATGATGGGTAGGTAGATAGATAGGAAATAGATTGATAGAAAGATGCTAGATAATAGATTGACTAATAGATTGACGATAGATAGATAGATAGATAGATAGATAGATAGATAGATAGATAGATAGATAGATAATAAAAATTATTATGTGCTCATATGACTATGGAGG
The DNA here is from genome assembly GCF_947179515.1 of Apodemus sylvaticus. Lineage (NCBI taxonomy): Eukaryota > Metazoa > Chordata > Mammalia > Rodentia > Muridae > Apodemus > Apodemus sylvaticus. Next base: position 118,477,160 of record NC_067477.1, read on the forward strand.
AAGAAGTTCTATAATGCATCTAGAAATTTAGAGAACCAGGTAAAGTCAGTGAAATAATTGAGTTGGGAACCAACAATCTGAAAAACAGGAGCCCCTAAGGTCACAAGAAGGGGGTGTCTCCAAGAAAGGAGCAGGAAATTATCCCCCTGCTACCTTTTTATACCATTTGGGCCTTCAGACTACAGTGTAGATAGCTACATTGGTATGGACAGGACCTTACTCTGTCTTCTGAGTAAATTAGGCAATACTGCTGATCTCTGACAGAGACCCTCTCACAGTCACAGTAGAAATTACATTTTACCAGCTCCCTGGGCATCTGGGCAGCCCTTTGCACCAGTCCAACTGACACTTAAAATTGACACTCCATCCCTTGAGATAACAGCTCTGGTGGGAAGCCTGCCCATTCTAAAGTAACACTTAGCCCACTTCTATAGAGCAATGGTCTAAGATTCTAGTCAGGCAGATTGGAGATGAGAGGAAAGCCAGCAACTAATGACAAGGACCTCTTTTAAAAGTACTAGGTGACCAGTAAGGCTTCAGCTAAAGAAACTGGAATTATGGGAAATGTTTTACATTTGTGCTATAATGGTTTTGAATGGCAACTGAACTTCTAACCATTTATTTTTGCCTGTTCAGCCTGTTTTCTTCTCTTAGATGGAAACAGAAATACCTCCTAGATTGGTTACTTTTTTATTGAATGTGACTAAACTCCTGATAAGAAACAACTTAAGAGTCTTGGTTGGGCTTACACTTTGAGAGGATACAGACATCACAATGTGGAAGAGACAGAGGCAAGAACCTGAGACAGCAAGTCATGTTGCATCTGCAGTTAAGAAGCAGAGCTACCTCACTTAGTATGATGTTTTCCAGATCCATCCATTTGTCTAAGAATTTCATGAATTCATTGTTTCTAATGGCTGAATAGTACTCCATTGTGTATATATACCACATTTTTGTATCCATTCCTCCATTGAGGGACACCTTGGTTCTTTCCAGCTTCTGGCTATTATAAATAGGGCTGCTATGAACATAGTGGAGCATGTATCCTTATTACATGCTGGGGAATCCTCTGGGTATATGCCCAGGAGTGGTATAGCAGGGTCCTCAGAAAGTGACGTGCCCAGTTTTCTGAGGAACCACTAGACTGATTTCCAGAGTGGTTGTACCAATTTGCATTCCCACCAGCAGTGGAGGAGTGTTCCTCTTTCTTCACATCCTCACCAACACCTCCAGTCTCCTGAGTTTTTAATCTTAGCCATTCTGACTGGTATAAGGTGAAATCTCAAGGTTGTTTTGATTTGCATTTCCCTAATGACTAATAATGTAACCCAGTTTCAAAAGATCAATCATGGTATGCACTCACTGATAAGTGGATATTAGCCTAGAAACTTGGAATACCCAAGACATAATCCACATATCAAATGATGTCCAAGAAGAACAGAAGAGTGGCCCCTGGTTCTGGAAAGGCTTAGTGCAGCAGTATAGGGGAATACCAGAACAGGGAAGTGGGAAGGGGTGGATGGGGGAACAGGGGAGGGAAGAGGGCTTGTGGGACTTTCGGGGAGTGGGGAGTCAGAAAAGGGGAAATCATTTGAAATGTAAATAAAAAATATATCAAATAAAAAATAAAAAATAAAAAAAAGAAGCAGAGCTACAGATAAGAAATGGGACTGGGATATAAAATCTTGCGCACACGAGAAAACACACACACACACACACACACACACACACACACACGCACACTCCATGCTCCCCATTGCTATTCTTGATGAAAGAGACAGTCCTTGGTTCCAAACTGTTTATTGATTGTTCACTGAGAGAAAATGGGTGCACAGCGCCTCCTCAGGGTGGATCAGAGACTAAATGTCTTTTTCAAGGGGTGTCCAGGAAGGGACGCTTACTGGCTGACCCTCAGGGTCTCTAGATACCTCATCAGCATGGAGAACTCTGTTCTGGGCAACATGACAAGTCACATTTCCTATATGGGACGTGTGGCACATGTTCCAAGCCAGGAATTTGGTAGTGAGCAGGGAGCTACCTACCATCTCAGGTGGGTGCCTGGGTGCCGGGGACTCCAAACTTGCTCAGTCTTACCAAGTTTTCTGGTACGGTACACTGTCCCACAGATGTCTACTTTTTTTCTTTTTTCTTTTTTTACCATCCCTCAGAAGTCAATCAGATTCTGGACTATGGCATTCTGGGTGGCTACCTGTTAGAAACAGGAAATCTTAACCAGGCATGGAAGATACGTGAGCCTTGTGTATCCATACATGCACATATGTGGTTTTGAGCATGGAACCAGACCTACATGCAGCATTTTTGAAGTGACTGCAAGTTTTATGACCCGCCTTCTTGGACATACTTTCTGGAATATGGTAGTTTGAAGATCCCAGTTATAGAGCCTTGTCTCCAAACAGATTGGAAAACATAAAGACAAGCCTCACAAACACTGTCTCATTAGTTCAGCAAAACCTTGCTAATTTACCCTAATTGTGGGGAAGAATCATTTGCATGTGGGAAGTGTCTGGAAGGGCCCTGCTTTAATAAATAGACAGGACTTACTTGTAATTAGTGGTGTCACTAGCACACAAACAATCAATGTGCTTGTGTCCTTAAAAAACAGTTTGTTCTCGTAAGTGGCATGCACGTTCCCAGTGTCATCTTGAAGCTACTAATGCAAGGAACAATCCTAGAGCGAGGGTCTTTTCTTATTTTCAAATAAACAACAATATAAAAATATGGCCAGGGAAATGAGCTGAGATCTATTTGCAGAAAGAAGGAGAGAATGAAAGCAAGGCAGAGGGTTTGAACAAATGGAGGCCTCAAAGGACTTGAAGTCTAATCCTGGCCCAGTCCCAGGCTGTAAAGTCACTCTGTCATCCAGAGTCTTTTTCTCATCTTTTAAAAGAAAAAGTTGAGCTAAATGGTCTCCCAGTGTTTATAAGTTCTGGCGGCTCAGAACCCTTAAGAGCTAATCCAATTCAACGTCCCAATTTAAATGCAATCTTCTCTTCAGATGTGCAGCCAACAGCAACCATGGAGAGAAGGCACTGAGGGGAAGCAGACACATTAGTTGCTTTACTCATTACTGTGGCAAAATACCCACCGGAAGCACTTAAGATGGGAAGGATTTATTTTAGCTCATGGTTTGAGAAGAAACAGTTTATCATGGCAGAGAATCAAGGTGAAGTTTCCAAAGGCAGGATTGTATAGTCTGGACTCCTGACATCTCAGGGAACTAGAGAGCAGAAACTCAAGGCCTTCCCCCAGTAACCTTTTTTACCTGCCAAGCGTCATCTCTTAAACGTTCCCTAGCCTCCCCAAACAACATCCAGAGCTAGTGACCAATGGTTAAAACACATCTGTAGGGAACATTTTATGCCCAAACCATGCCCCAGACATATGTTTTGGGATAGAGAAGCCCAGGTTCAAAGATCAAAATAGGTCAGCGGTCACCCATGGCAGAAAACCACTAAGAATCAAGGACACAGATAAGAGTCTTAGCAATAAGGACACATGCTTCTCTATGTTCATAGCAACCTTATTTATAATAGCCAGAAGCTGGAAAGAATCCAGCTGTCCCTCAATGGAGGAATGGATACAGAAAATGTGGTATATTTACACAATGGAATACTACTCAGCAATTAAAAACAATGAAGTCATGAAATTCTTAGGCAAATGGTTGGAACTGGAAAGTATCATCCTAAGTGAGATAACCCAACCACAAAAGAATACACATGGAATGCAGACACTGATAAGTGGGTATTAGCCCAGAAGCTCTGAATACCCAAGACACAATTAACATATCAGATGATTCCCAAGAAGGAAGGAGAAGGCCCTGGTCCTGGAAAGGCTTGATACAACATTGTAGGGGATTGCCAGGACAGAGAAGTAGGAGGGGGTGATTGGGGGAATGGGCGGAGGGAAGAGGGCTTATGGGACTTATGGGGAGGGGGGAACTGGGAAAGGGGAAATCATTTGGAATGTAAACAAAGAATATAGGGAAAAAGGAGTATCTTTTACCAAAAAATAAAATAAAATAAAATAAAATAAAATAAAATAAAATAAAATAAAATAAGAGTCTTAGCAAAAAAAATCAAACCGAAGCCGTAGTAGTCATCATCATCAAAGAGGATGAAGGTTGATGGAGCCATGGGCGCTGACCACAGGTGCTGCTCCTGGTGGTGGTAATTAGCAGTGTGGAATGTGAGGCATCTTCTCTAATTGGAGGTGATCAAGGGACCCTGAGTCTGTGAAGAGTTCCTGTCTTCTAGAAGAAGAAGAAGAGCCAAGTAATAGAGACCAGCTAATCAACTGAAGCGCCACATGATGGGTCGTCCAGCTAGGGATGAATCCGAGGAGTAGGCACTTGCTTTATTGTAGTCTGTACTTCAGAGATGGGAAGCCCCAGCAGGGAACAGTACGGTAAGTGAAGGAGACACAAAGGCTGCCCTTGATAATACTGCAGAAAGAAGCCATCTTCATTCCCATGTCCTCTAAAATACCACTCACATTTTTCCCCTTTCCATCCCCAATTTGTTGTCTGGAACAGCAAGGGAACCCTCTCCCCCTTAAAAAAATACCATGAAGGACCAGAAAGATGAAACATGAAGGCCAAAGTTGTGGACATATGTGACAATTAGATAGTTTCTCAAGTCAGAATACCAGTATTGCTTGTTTTAGAAGAAAAAAGGGTTTTATGAGATCCTATATAAGTGCTTATTCCTCCAGAGAACCCCAGACTTTGAGGTAAGAAAGCATCCATTAGCTGAAGATGGATGTTAAGAAAAAAGTTGTCTTCTAGAGAGAGAGAGACAGAGACAGAAACAGAGACAGAGACAAAGGCACACACAGATAAGAGAGACCAAAAGGGAGACACACATATAGGCAGAGACAGAGACAGGGAGACAGAGAGAGATTATACTCTGTTCACCAGTGCATGCTGAGTACTGTGCTCTTCCCGGCGTGTTCCTATCCTGGAGTTCTGGGGAAAGACTTTCCTGGGCACTGTTTGTTTGGGGGAGCTTCCCAGGATATTACTAGCTCTTTTCCTCTGACTTTGGTTGTATATCGTTTTATGCCTTTAGTCCTGAGGGCCTCTAGAATTGCTTGATTTTTTTTTTAAACCACCCCTCTTGGGAATGGCCCATGTTTGGTTTCCTAAGGTGAATTGGAGGAGCATAGTTTGGAGAACATGAAACTCAAAGGCAATGCCATGAGCCGGCAGGAAGAGGGCTGAGCCGTGGGAATGTGGAGCAGAAAACACTGCTGGATTACACACAGAGCGAGGTGGATTATGAACCCACAGCATGGGAGAACTGAGGCTCAAAGAAAGTCACAGAGGCAGTCCAAGGGGCTTGTCTAGTTTGGTACAAAGGGTACAAAGCAGTGGTTATGAAGTTGGGCATATCTAGGTCCTATGACAATTATTATCAGTGTGATCTTGAGCCATACACTGAACTTTCTTGATTCTCCCACCAGTCCATCTAAATAATATGGTTCCAGTAAAAATCACATGAAAATAAAAAGTGACCCTGGCATGCTTAATGCAATGTCTACCACTTAATATGAGCTCAATTAAAGTCACTGGGGATTCCAATGACATTAGGAAATTCAGGTCTCGGGATTTCTCACCTGGAGAAGGCGAATTCCATGCCTAGATTTAGTAATGGCTAAACTGGCTTATTGATGGTTAAACTGGTAGGGAACGTGCTGTTAAGAAGGTTCAAGGCTATCTCACATTGGAAAGTTACATCAAGGCAACTCAACATATTTGCTGGCAAGCTGAGGGACATTTATATCCACCGAAGGATAAGGACAGGCTCCAGGTAATGTGTGTGGTTGTCACTCAAAGTAAGATGTGTTGCAGTGGGGACAGCCAATAAATAAAGAAATCCAGTTGTGAGCCATGCAACGAAGACAGGAAATACTACCTCCCAGTTACCATTCAGGCCGTTTTTCCCCTAAGGTTTTAGCTGTTTTAGTTTCCCAGTATAGGAGTGCTATGAATTGGAGTCCCCTGTTCCATGTAGGCTCTGTAACAAGGCAAGTGCAGGGAGTGATCTCGAACATTCTACTCAGACCCACAAAGCCTCTGAGCCCAAGAAGGTGGCTAGTGATAGTTCCACTCAGCGTCATGGATTCCCATTCCTCCTCAAGTCCTGTGGAGCCCCTATGCAAAGGGTTTCCCCAAAAGAAGAAATGGAAACGGAAAGCTATCAGGAGGGGGTTTGGGAGCTCAGACTCAGGGAGACACAGGACAGCACACTTGGTGGAATGCTGCAGTGCTCTGACTTTTGCTATGGAAGGCTGCCCCAGCCTTCCCCACATCCTGTGGTTGACTTGTCCCAAGGTCGTGCTCATCAGTGATTGGGATGGAGAAGTGTCACTCTGGGCTTTGTTGGCTCTGCAATTATTCAAATGCTTTGCTTATAATACAATCACAGCTCCTGGCTCTGATTATTGGAATCATCAGCATCCTCTATTAATGGGCTCTGAGCTCCTCTGGGTACACAACATTGAACAAGATGCTGAAAGGTGCCAAATGCAGGCTCAGATAAAAGAGAGAGAGAGAGGAAAGGGGTAGAAAGTAGACCAGACCAGGCATCATTCTGAGAAGCAAGATATGAATCAGCCTGAATCTATTTGTGTGAACTAATCTTAAAGAGCCAGGGCCTGCTAAATTCCAGAAGGACATTAATTATACCAGGTTTCTTTTATCCCTCTTGTCTACATCACTTCAACTCGCTATTTTTAACCCAAAGTATTTGAACCTCCATTAGTTTTCCCTTTATCTCTTTTGTTAAGGAAATTCTCTCCCCAGTGTGGCTGTCTGCAGGGTGGGAAAAATTTAGCAGTTAGAGCAAGATAAATTGGTAAGTGGGGGCCAGCCTCCAAATTGGCCAGATCTTGCTGTGTTTGCACACTGGCACCTGCATACCTGACGTTCCTGTTCAACACAGAGTGGGGAGACACGCTCTGCTGAAACTGTCCATCACCGCAGTGTGAAATGTGCTCAACCCTCTGCAGAGCTCCAAACAGCTGTTCTCCCTCGTTCCGTGCATGTGCCGTTGAGCCGAAGGTGGGAGACAGCATGCCAAAAACGTCTTGGTTTCCACCAAAGACATATTGTAGGTGAGAAGGCAGACGGCTGCTGTTCTATTGAAAAGGTGTTCATCAGTCTCTGAGAGGAAGAGATATGAAAGGTTCAAACGACCCCTTCAGGGTTCCTCCATCGAACCAGACCTGAAGCTCAGCCTCTCATTAATCTTTAATGAACAACAACAAAAAAATGTGTTGCTGGCTAATTATTGTGTAGGGTGGCAGATGCTTCTCAAGGAAGTGTCCCCAGGAGGATCACATCATTTAAAAGGACACTGTCAAAAACCAAAGTCCTGTTTTGAAACTTATTCCCAGACTTGTAACATTATTTCTTTCTTTCAAGCTTGAATTAACTCTCCTTCCAACATTTCTACCTTTTTTTTTTCCGTCTGTAACATTTGAACTTTAGAAGTTGGGAGCAATGGGGCAACAGAACCTCAGATTCATTCCCTCTGTTCCCCGGAGTTGAGCAGAAAGACTTATATACGTTTCCTTCACATCATAGCATCTCCTGGGATATCTTTCTCTGCCTCTACTTTTTTTTTTCACTTTTCCTCAATTAATAAATTCCATTCCATGGGGAGCTGGTCTTTATTTGACTTTGAATGTGCTCAGCACTTAGCTTCAAAGTGAAAACTCATTATAGGTCCAGGAGCTGCTGCAGCAAAGGGCTCACCCCACACTCCTCATGTCAGTGATGTGGCTACGAGTTTCCTAGACTCACTTGCTTTTTATTTCTTTTCTTTTCTTTCATTGGATATTTTCTTCATTTACATTTCAATGTTGTGTCCTTTCCCGGTTTCCCCTCCAGAAACCCCCATTTCATCCCACCTCCCCCTGCTTCTGTGAGGGTGCTCCTCATCTACCCACCCTGGCCTCCCTGCCCTGGCATTCCCCTACACTGGGGCATTGAGCCTTCACAGGACCAAGGGACTGTCCTCCCATTGATGACCAACAAGGCCATATGTGGCTGAAGCCATGGGTCCCTCCATGTGTCCTCTTTGGTTGGTAGTTTAGTCCCTAAGAGCTCTGGAGGTAGTTCTGGTTGGTTGATATTGTTGTTCTTCCTATGGAGTTGCAAACCCCTCAGCTCCTTCAGTCCTTTCTCTAACTCCTCCACTGGGGACCCCATGCTCAGTCCAATGGTTGGCTGCGAGCATTTGCCTCTGTATTTGTCAGGCTCTGGCAGAGCCTTTCAGGAGACAGCTATACCAGGCTCGTGTCAGGAAGCACTTCTTGGCATCCCCAATACTGTCTGGGTTTGGTGACTGTATATGAGATGGATCCCCATGTGGGGCAGTCTCTGGATGGCCTTTCCTTCAGTCTCTGTTCTACACTTTGTCTCCAAATTTCCTCCTGTATTTTGATCCCCCTTCTAGAAAAGACTGAAGCACCCACACTTTGTTCTTCCTTCTTCTTGAGCGTCATGTGGTCTGTGTATTGTATCTTGGTATTCCCAAGCTTTTGGACTAATATCTACTTATCAGTGAGTGCATATCATGTGTGTTCTTTTGTGATTGGGTTACCTCACTCAGGATGATATTTTCTAGTTCCATCCATTTGCCTAAGAATTTCAGAAATTCATTGTTTTTAATAGCTGAGTAGTACTCCATTGTGTGAATGTACCACATTTTCTATATCCATTCCTCTGTTGAAGGACATGTTGGTTCTTTCCAGCTTCTGCCTATTATAAATAAGGCTGCTATGAACATAGTAGAGCATGTGTCATTGTTATACTTTGGAGAATCTTTTGGGCATATGCCCAGGAGTGGTATAGCTGGGTCCTCAGGTAGTACTATGCCCAATTTTCTGAGGAACTGCCAGACTGATTTCCAGAGTGGTTGTACCAACTTGCAATCCTACCAGCAATGGAGGAGTGTTCCCCTTTCTCCACATCCTCAGCATCTGCTGTCTCCTGACTTTTGATCTTAGCCCATTCTGACTGGTATGAGGTAAAGTCTCAGGACTTTAGGTAGAATCTGCATCTTATCCTCCATCTGTTCTACTCCTAGGCATCTGGCTGCAGATGATTGTCACTTGTTCTTCACACAGTGGAGGACTGTGCCCATTATTCTTTAAAATCACCTGTCACCTAAGCCTAGCCTGGCATGTAAGATGTTGTTTTGATAAATATTTAAAGGCTGTCTGTTTAAGAAGAGCTCGAGATAATGGGATTAGAACCGCCCTCTTAGAATACACGTTTATATTGTGTATGAAAATACAAGGATCTACATGTTTAAAGGATTTTGTTTACTTTGGAATTCAATCAGTTTTTTAAAATAGTATAATCTCAATAATATCCCATACAGGCTGCAGAAGAAGAGTGTACTGGTTCCAAAGCTAGCCTAGAATAAGTCATTCTAGAGCAGTGGTTCTTAGCCTTCCTAAAGCTGTGACCCTTTAATACCTTCATGTTTTTCTGATCCCCAGGCATACAATTATTTTCATTTCTACTTTATAACTGTGATTTTGCAACTGTTGTAAATCATAAATGTCTGATATGCAGGCTGTCTGATATGTGACCCCTGTGAAAGGGTCCTTTGGTCTCCAAAGGGGGGTGTGACCGACAGACTGAGTCCATTGTTCTAGCGCATTTTCATAAGCTGAGCTTGGGCTGGTGACATGGCTCAGTGGGCACAGGTACTTTCTATCATCTCATATGACCTGAGTTCTATTCCTGGAATTCATGTGGAAGAAGAAGAGAATGAACTCCCCCAAACTGTCCTCTGACCTCTATAATTATACTGTGGTGTGTGTATAAACACACACACACACACACACACACACACACACACACCCCACAGAGAGAGATAAACAAATAACTAAATGTAAAAATAACATTTTTTTTAAAAGTTAGATTTGGTGATTCACATCTAATCCCAGCACTAGCAATCAGAGGCAGGAGAATAGCCGTGTGTCTGAGCAGTGTCTGCAAGTACAAAGTGACTCCCAAGCCAGTTAAGACTATGAAGTGACACCCTGTTGGTTTTGTTTTTTTTAAAAAAACAAATTCAAGTCCTGTGCTGAGCAGGACAGGGGAATGAGACAGACACAGAATATTGATTGAGGCATTTATTTGACAGTCTTTCCCTCAATATTCTGATAGATGTGTCCTTGACAAATTGAACACCTTTATGCAAAAAGGCAGAGCAACTGAATCTATCCATTTGGAAGGAATCTCTAACAAAAAACCAAAAGAGAACTCTTGGCTTTGGGCTTTGTGGCTTTAGTGTCTCACTGAGATCACAGTAGAGACAACATCTAACAGTTGATCAGTACCTTCTGCATTGCAGGCTCAGGGCTGGAATCTGTCTGCATAGCATCACATTTCATTGGAGGCACAGTCTTTGGGGAACTCAAAGCTGTCAAGAGAGCTATCCTACAGATGACAGAATTATATTGTGGAAACCACAACAGTTAAAAATTTTCTACAGGGAGTGTCATAGCCCTGCACTCAGGGTCATAATTACCAGCTGCTGTGAACCACAGAGACTATAACATCCAGTTTGGTAGCTGTTGATATGGAAACGATTGGGGGGCAACCTAGACAGGGGTGGAGAGGAGAGCGAGTTTTAAACGCTCCCATGTGAAATGAGGTGGTGGTGGGAAGAAACTGCCAAGAAAGATAATGCTATAAGAGCCTCCAGGCACAGAGTCCAAATCCCAGAGAGAAATGGCCTGAGCATTTTCTGCACTGGCCAGACCATCATCCTAGTATCCAAGAGCTGCAAGAATTCATCTAGCTATGAATTCTTAAAGCCATGAAATTTTAAAGGAAAAGAGGTAAAAAATATACTCAGAGGAGAATGGCTACATTCAGATAAGTACTAAAAAAAATAATAATAGATGTCAGAACAATAGAAGCCAGTTATCATCCATGTCTTCAATGCACTCTTCTGGTCAGTCTTCGCTGAGCTGTGGAGCTGTTACTGTAGTGGTACCAGGAGTGAAGAGATGGGGGAGACTTGTCATAAGCCACCTAGCTTTGGAGCTAGGATTTCCTGCAGGCTATGATTCTCCATGTGTAAGTGTCAGTTTGAGCATCAAGGCTCTGAGGAGGTTGACCTCCAGAAATGCAGAAGATGCCATGCACCAAAAGAATCCCTCAGCCACAGACTGTGAGTCTGTCACCCAGGGTCCTCCCCATACAGACTGTCCACATCCTAGCCACAGACTCCACCTCTGGATTTTGGCAGAACTTAGGCTACAGTTTACTGGGGAATAATTCAGCCAGCATGTCGCTCCATCCCCACCGACTAAGTCCATCCCTACTCCCTCTTTCCTTCGCTGGTCTCTTGTGGTGTGAATGATGTAACAATACAACCTGATGCTGACCCATGCAGCACCACCATCCTGCCCCTTACAGACACTCCTGCACTCAGAAACAATACCCTGATTATCATTCATTATTTCTACTTCTTAGCATTAAAAACCCTTTTAATATGGCACTGAGGACCATTGGGGAGTTTTAAATTTCATGTCAGATGAGGATTTATGGGCCAGTTCTGAAATTTTACCTCTGGGCTCAATAATTGCAATTCCCTTTTAATCGCTCTCTTAGACACCTCAGTTAAAAGACTTCAATTATTTCTACACCGAGGCCACCTGGGACATGGCCAATCTGAATATTCAACTTGTGTCACCTCCATTTGGAGACCAACATCAAAGCTATAGCCATATAAACAGACCACAGGGTCTGTCCCCACAGTCCTACCAAAGAGCCCTGGGTTCTCGGGAAAGATTGTCTTCTCCAATGGAGAACAAGCTCCCATCCTACCTTCACTCTCCCGATGTCTTATAGGAAGCAAGAGACAGATGGCTTAGGATGTATATCCCCACCCATGCTTGTTGTGAAAGCTGTGCAGTTCTGTGAGCATGCAAACGCGTGCAAGAAATCCTTCCATGGAAAACAATAAAGGAACGTGATGCTAGAGACAGGAGTGGGACGAGAAAGATACATTGCTGTGCCCTAAAGAGGGCTGTGATGTCTTAAGAAAAAGAGAACGCAGGTGCTTTCTGGGGGAGCTATGGGATGTTGGAAAAGGACTTCACGCCAGCATGAGTACCAAGGACACAGAGAGGACATAGACAGGGCAACAGCCTGCTGAAGGCCACCTTGGCATCAAGGAGCAGAAAGCAAGCTGTTGCTTTGCTCCCCAAAGAGCAGCTGATCAAGGTGCACAGAAAGGTGCTCAGGGCAGATGCTGAGGATGGGCGTAGCTGGCAACACCACCACTGAGATGCACAAGTGCTTTGTATCTGGTGCCAGCAATTTGTACAACAGAAATGCATAGCTCTGTATCTAGAGTCTCTAATTACTGAGAAGGTTTCATTGTAGTCCCAAAACATCTGCTTCTGTTGGGAGACAGTGAACTGAGTGAGCGACAGAGATCAGGCTGTGGGACAGAGAGCTTCACTAAAGAGACTAACATCCCCCCTGTCGTGTTAGAATCACGGTTCATCCAGACAGATCACACCAGACCAGTACAGTTCCATGAGAAAGAGGTTTATTGTGGGGGGGAAAGGACAAAAGGGGGGGTGACAAAGACGAGTGACAGAGAGGTCAGGAGGGGTCTGCCTTTTATTTGGGCTGTGACATAACCACTCACAGGTAAAGGTTGGAGGTTGACCAGATGGATGCTGGGCATGTGTGACGATTGCCATGGCAACAGATGCGCGGGTCCCTGTTGCGTATGGGTGGCATCACTGTCATCGCTGGATTCAGAGATGACCTGTGACTGGAGATGGCCTGCCACCATAAAGCTGGTTCCTGACTGTAAAGCCAGTTCGTGATGCCAACATCCCCTACAAAAAACAAAAAGAGAAAGAAACCGTCCAGACAGGAAGCCATTAAAGGGAGTCCTTAAATATTGTGATAGATGTGCAAGTGTAGCTCTTCATAGTTGATGGCTTCTGGTACGGGGAGGGGAAGGTCTCGGTTGTCTTTAAGGGGCTGGCCCCGGGGAATTTGACCATGCTCAGTGAGTATAATTGGATTTAGCAACAAAATTGGACTTGGTATAATTTTTTTTTCTTTTGGGGAAGAGGGCACGAGAATGAGAAGGTGAACCTGGCAGGAATTGGAACTGAGTGTGATTGGGGTGTGTCTTCGTGTATTACTGTTATGAGCAGACACTATAACCTAGGTAACTCTTATAAGAACAGCATTTAGTTGGGGCTGGCTTACCGGTTTAGAGGTTCAATCCAGTATCATCAAGGCAGAACCATGACACAGCATCCAGGCAGGCATGGTGCAGGAGTAGCTGAGAGTTCTACATCTTCATCTGAAGGCTGCTAGCAGAATACTGGCTTCCAGGCAGTTAGGACTAGGGTTTTATAGCCCATGCTCACAGTGACACACCTACTCCAAAAAGGCCACACCTACTCCAGTAGGGTCACACCTTCTAATAGTGCCACTCTCTGGGCCAAGCATATACAAACCATCACAGGGTGCATCATATGACATTCCCAAATAATCGATAAAAAGCATTGTATTGGGGAAAAAAGAGACTAAGAGGTAAAAGGAAAAACACAAGTCCCAGAAGGTCTGTTTGTTAAGGATCCATCTCACCAATGGGGAGAGATAGCTAAGAGGGAATGGCAGTTGGAGTGGGGGAATCAGTCAGAGGCACTGCACAGTGATACAAGGATCTCCTAATTTGGCAGGCACTACCTACTGAAAGGCCAAGCTTCTTAATAAACTGGACCAAAACAAAGATGATCTACCTCTCCCAAGAATGTGGACCCTCTGGCAATGGGCCAGGCTGGGGCATCTTCAAGTGGAATGCATCTGCCCCACCAGGGCCCTGCTAGGATGGCTTCTTATACTTAGTATTATAAGATAGTACATTTCACTATTTAACACCATACTGACAGGAGTGCATGAGACACAAGTATTGAAGCTCCACCCTGCTCCTCACACTTCCATCCACAACTCTCTTATTTCCCTAATGAGAGCGCTCTGGACTCAGGAAGCACCCATGCTGCATTCTTACAAACACCAGAGTTGTCCAGGCAGCCTCCTCCTCAGAAGCCTGGTTACTCAGCAGTTTTGGCTTAGATAGTGTCTTAGAGTTTCTATACCTGCACAAACATCATGACCAAGAAGCAAGTTGGGGAAGAAAGGTTTTATTTGACTTACAATTCCAAACTCCTGTTAATCACCAAAGAAGATTAGGATTGGAACTCAAGCAGGTCAGGAAGCAGGAGCTGATTGATGCAGAGGCCATGAACGATGTTACCGGCTTGCTTCCCCTGGCTTGCTCAGCCTGCTCTCTTATAGAACCCAAGACTACCAGCCCAGAGATGGCACTACCCACAAGAGGCCCTCCCCCATTGATCACCAACTGAGAAAATGCCCCGCAGATGGATCTCATGGAGGCACTTCCCCAACTGAAACTTCTTTCTCTTCGATAACTCCAGCCTGTGTCAAGTTGACACACAAAACCAGCCAGTACAGATAGTTTATTCACAATGCTGCATTGCAGCCCCTATGGTGGCAATGGTGACATCTATAAATAGTGAGTACCTAGGCAGCTTGTTCCTCAGACATCTTGTGAGAAGCAGGTTGAGGAAAAAATGGTATGCCACATTTCATTGGTGTCAATTTCCCAAGCTGAAAGACTAACCCAGCCCCAACCCAGGTGCAAACCCCTTCTAGAAAATGGCAGGCTCTGGCTTCCAAGGTCATGTCCAGTGTCAAAGGATTCTGAAGGTTCATGGATTTCTTAATGTAACTACTCAAAGTCCTCTTGGACTCAGAAGGCGAAAGACAAAGCTGGCCCTTTGCCTTAGCATTCCCACCTAACCCTGGTCCTCCCCCAAGTGTCTCTGCTTCTTGTATAGGCCCCATAATCCTTAGAAGTTTCAGGTCATATTTTGTGTTGATCTGAAGTCAGATGAAAATTGGTGAAGTCAGTTCCAACCCAGAAATTGACTCCGAGATAGAGCACAATCTCAAGGCTCGTCAGGCAGTTGTTGGCTATGCTACAGAAACCTCCCACTTGGCTAACACTCTAGAAGCCTGAAGCCCAAACTCTACTAGTTGCTTCAAGTGTAGCTTAAAGGTATAAGCGCCTATGCAAGTCTAAGGGGCCAGTGATGCCTGAGTGTAGTGATTAAGTTTGATTGTCACCTAAATAGGCTCTAAAATCAGTAGGTGACAGGTCTCTGAGCATAGCTCTCAGAGATTATTGGGATGAGGTTAACTGAGGTGGGAATCCCTCCCTTCTAAATGCAGACAGGGCCATTCTAAGGGCTGAGGTCTTGGACTGATAGGAAAGGGAGAGCTGCTCGCTAAGCACTGCCATTCGGTATGCTCTGCTTCCTGCCTGTGACGCTTGTGACCAACTGTCTCGCTCATTTCCCTTCACTGTCCCCACCATGATGGACCGTAGCCCTGGCCTATGAGCCAAAACAATCCTCTCCTTTCCTCAGTCGTTTTCACCACAGCAAGCAGGAGTAAGTAATACCGGCTCATTAGCAAGGGCGCCCCGGTGCCTGCCATTGCACAGAGGAGCCCCCCCCCCCCCCTGTGATGGTGTTCATCCAGGAGAACACAGCATGCTGCTTCAAGAGTACCAGTTACTGTTCTGTTGCTATGATAAAATTCCATAACTGAAAGCAACTTATGGAAACAAGCAGTTGCTTTTGTCTTATGGTTCCAGAGTGGAACCCATCCATCCTGGTGGTGGTGGCATGGTAGTAGATGATGTTAAGTCGTCAGTCAATATTGGGGGCGCAGGAACACAAGTCAGCAAAATGGTACCACCTTTCCTGCCCTCTGTAATGAGACCAAAAAAAGTCAGACAAATAACACAAATGCCACCACCTTCAAGAAGCATTTCTAAGACTTCCGGGCAGATTTGAGTTCCTCCTGCCACTGTTCTGTTAGGTCAAACCAAGGAACTGCATGCCTACTGTGATGCCAAGGTGGGCCTTGGTAAGTGAAGGTTGACTTAGCAGGCAAAAAGGTAGAAAATGGGATTCATATACAGAGAACAGTGGCAACAAGGACAGAGATATAGAGCCCCTTGCCATGGGCAGTACTGAAGACTGGGAGAGCCCTGGTTATGTCTGAATTTCAAGATCATCCCAGACCCTGGTCCAAAATGGCTGCAGAGTACAGGCTGATATAGCCATTAGGTTCAGTCTTTCCCATTGTTCCAAGGACCTGAACTACTAACAGGATTAAACATGGCAAGAGTCAAAACTCAGGACAGATTTGGAACCTCTCAGCCCTGCTATGACATCATTGTCCACGGTGCTCAGTGTCTGTTCTGGACAGTAGACCTTGTCAGATCCTGTGTCCCAAGGGGCTTGAGGCCCCTTCTGTTCATCAAATCTGTTGTCAACTGTCTTCCCAGTCCTGGATGGCCACCCTAGCAGAGCTACAGAATGAGTGCAGTTTGCAATATTCATAATCAGTTCAGGTGGTTTGGTATAAGTCTGCAGGCTCTTCATACCCAATATCCCCAAGCCCCTTCACCCTTCCATGGCTGACCACTGATTCTCGTCCCAGATTTTGCCTGTGGGAACCACGGTTCATAGCCAGGCCCACCTACTAACCATATAAAGTTTCAGTACGCTGGCTTGACTTGGCCAGAGATTTATGATTGACATAAAGCCTCTGAGCAAAGACATCCACATTTTGTTTGGCTCAGAGGGTTGAATTCTTTTTCAGACCAATCAATCTGTTAACACACCAAGTGACATTTCAGCTGCCTCTCTGGGGAGTAAGCTAGGCTTCCGAGTGCTCAGAGAGCACGCGCCATTACAGTTCTGAGATTGAGAATCCTGGGAAAAGAGCTAAGAGGTGGTGAGGTGGTGGCCCAGCATGGCTGCTTCAGCCCTGACCCCACTCAGGACTCAGGGTTCAAGACAGAGGCAGGCTGTGCTGATGGAGGGACTCTACAGGAATGACACCTCATATTTCAAGCTGTCTTCATCCCTTTCCGTGAGATGATGTATATGAAAGTATGAAAGAACAGTGCAGGCACCAGAAGAGATCTGGCTTGTGTTTGAAAAGAACGAAAGGTGTTAAAGAGCAAGAGAGAGAGAGAGAGAGAGAGAGAGAGAGAGAGACCAATGGGTCGCACTGGCCACAGCTGGGTAGCATACCCATACCTCCTTGGAGAAAGAATTCAAAAAGCAAAAAGGAAGGCCATTACCTGACTCTAATCAGAGACTACCTACCACCCACCCTTCCAGAAAGACTGCCTTTTGCTTTGTAGCATGGGAAGCCCTGATAGGTCCCTCTCAAGGCACTCTTCTAGAATCTTCTGTCACTTCTGAGGTACCAGCACAGAACAAATCAATTCTCCTCTCACACCCACTGCCCCATATCCAGCTGAGTCCCACCTATTCCCTCAGCCCCCTGGGGACATCAGCAGATAGATGAAGAAGGACTTGAAGAATACAGACTGCTTGAAACCAAACCCAAAATCCAGAGGAAGAAGGGCTTCAGGATATGAGGGGAAACACACTTCTGAATCTTCCATGTTCTTCTTTATACAATCAAGACTGTGAGATTGGGGTCTGTAGTTGCTTGGGAATCAGCCTCTGTCATGAAATGTCATGTTTCCATTTACAGGGAACAAATGTGAACTAATCTGCCCACTGTTTGGTGTCAGGCCACCATCTTTGCTTCCAGAGTAGTCTGTGACCAGAGCTCTGTACTGGCTGTCACATCAGTCACACTCAGACCCCCTTCCTTCATCTGATGCTCACCCTCAGCTTCTCAAAAGAGGACGTAATTTCAAAATACTTTGGAGGCCCTCTGAATTTCAAGCACTCTCCCCGTGATCTCTTCTGTTGCCCTATTCAGACGTAATGTGACACTGACATTTGTAGTGACTTATCCAGTCTGTCCAAAGTTGTCCACTATCTGTTGCATCAGCTTAATGAGTTCACCTACCTGATCTAGTTTGAACAGGTCTGGGCAGGTATAACTGATGCTCAGTAGGTATAAGTCTGGTGATGTGAGTAGAGGCAGGAGGGCCAGGTACTGGGAACGACTTGAACACAGTAACTACAGGTAGCCTTCGGAGAGTATTTACGGAATGCAAAGTGGCATGTACTGATCCAGCAGGCAAATTGGTCACATGGAGACTAGTTAAGAATACTTCTATTGCAAATTTCCCTTGCAATTGCAAATAGGAAATTCAGGCACAGAGAGGTTAGGTGGCCTGAGGTCACATGGCCAGTCAGAGGCAGAAATGAGATTGTAAATCAGAAAGTCTGGCTCCAAAGTTTTTATTCCTAAGAAATAAATTTTTCGTAAAGGGAGGTAAGAAATGGAAAGAGTAGGAAAGAAGAAAAGGTAAGGGAGTAGAAGAGAAGAAAAGAGGGAAAAGGGGAAGAGGGAGAAAGAAGGGAAGGAGGGGTAGAGGGAGGGGTATAGGAAGAGGGGAGACAAAAATAACTAAAAGAAGCTAAAACAGGCCAAGGTAAGACCCTAGTGTCTGGGCGCATTGCTCAGTGTTAGGGCTCTTGCCTGGATTTATTCCATTACTTATCCAACATCTCTGAGGATGTGAAGCTTCTTGCTAATGCCAAGCCTCAGCCAAGACACCTATGTCCAGGGGAAGTCCATCCTGCCTTGGCACCTTTCCATTTCCAGCCCTCTTCTGTGGAGCTGGGGACTGCTTTTAGCTGGAGGCAGCTCTTCTCCTATCATGGACTAAGTCAGATTCTGACTCAACTAAAAATCTCAACCTTAATCACCATCCAGCCTCAAGTTCTGGTCCTCTCCAGAGCACACTTACCTCTGTGTGTATGTGTGTGTGTGTGTGTGTGTGTGTGTGAGAGAGAGAGAGAGAGAGAGAGAGAGAGAGAGAGAGAGAGAGAGAGAGAGAGAAACAGAGAGAGACAGAGAGACAGAGAGACAGAGAGACAGAGAGACAGAGGAGAGATAGAGAGAGATGAAGTGTGCATGTTTGCACGTATTTCAGGAACATGTGTTCTTGTGCTCGGTGTGCATGGAGGTCAGAAGTCAGTTTTATATGTCTTCCCCAGTTGTTCTCCATGTTAGTCTTTGAGATGGGGTCTCTCAGTTGCCAGTCTGACTAGGCTGCCTCCCACTGAGCCTCATTGATCTATGGCTCTCCAATTCCTCTCCCTCTGGCACTGGAGTGACAGATGTCTACTACAGCACCTTGCTTTTACATGAATGCTGGCAATCCAAACTCAGGTCCCCAGACAAGTGCTTTGTCAACTGAGCCACTGCCTTTGCTCCCAAGTCTAATCTCTAGGACACTACAAAGGGCAAGTAAGTAACGAAGCAAAGGCTGCTTGGATGAAATGCCTCATGCCATTCATATAGTATTAGTAGAGAAAACGTGTAAGCAAGAGAGGACTTCACACGAGAATCTACACTGGTTGACATTTTTCTCATTGTATGTCCCCTGAAAATTTTTTATATGCAGACTGACTTAAGGGAAGCACATTAAGCTGTACTGATTAGTTTTTACTTGCTTTATCACAAAGTATACTTTAAGGAAAATGTGAAAGATATGTGTGTACTTCCTGTCAGGATGAAGGGAGAGCTTCAGCTGGTGTCCTGTCCTCCTGTATTGATCTAGACAAGCTCCCACTGGCTTGGATCCTTGTTTCTAACACGTCTTCACACCTTCACACCCTTGTCAAAGAGAGAGAGGAGTCCGAGCAAAGACACAACAGAAGAATATCAGCTGTGCTGCACGAACTGTGTGACAGGGTTACACTTCATAATAACCACTACCACACCACCGAGTTCTGTGTGACAGGGACTTGAATACTTGTCCAATTCATATAACTTCTACCACCCCAACCCAGCTCATGACTTTGTCTATCCCAGCTAGAGGGTTCATTACCACCTAACAGCATGGCTGTCAGGGCCAGTCCAGAACACAAAACTGGCCGTATTAAAGTTTCACATTCCCAGCCATGTTTTCCAGAGCTAGAAATTGAAATAAAGATCATGGCAGATTATTCTAACCTCAAGGAATTTAGAAGCGTGGATAAGATGTTGTTCTTAAAGACTCAATTACACTACCCTGTATGTTAGACCCCAGCTCTATGCAGAGCCTGGACTGACTCTCCATGAATGTTAACCTGTTTGTGCTTATCTCTGTATCAATGCTGCTAGTGTGACTAGTGCTGCCATTGCAAGCAATGTTTGTATTGACTTGGCCTGTAAGGTAGAGAGCATTAGTGTATCAGATGGGATGTTTCTTCTTTGAGAACTCAAGTTAGCCCAGGTCTTGATTGTGGAATTCTCTGATTCCTTCCTGTTGGCTCTTAGCAAATGCAGTTACCATGAGTCACTTGATGAACCATGTGGTTTTATGTTCTGCCTCTTCCCTGCATCTCCCTTCTCCCCTAAACTTCCATCCTTCGGTACTTCCTCGTATTCCTAGGCATCATTATCACCTAGACAGAGGATGGTTATTGTTAGTGAGTGAACATGAATTTTTAGATTCACTCAGCTCCACTGCCACATAATTTTTGCCCAAGAATGTCAGAATGTTGTCAGATTTAATAGAAATATGTTCAGTTGTTTCTCCTCTCCTTCAGCAAATATTGGCTGAGCATCCACGTTACATAAGACACGATGCTGAAGGATCCATCATCTTACCAGGGAGAAGGTAGGGAAGTGAGAGACGTGGATCATCCTCCCTGTGGAATTCAATAAAAAACAAACAAACAAACATTTTTCTCTCAGCTGACAGGACCACGGTGTATTCAGAACATACAGTCTCTGTCCAGCTTCTGCCTGGGTATCTGTGCCAGTCTCTAACCCCAATTTCACAATTCCTGCCTCATTGCCTCATTTTCACAACCTAACACCAGGTGATACCTGTTCTGACCAGCCAGTCTGAGCTATCACTCTGCCCACCATGCCTCGTACCTATACACCACTCCTTTCACTCTGATGCCCTGTCGCTCATCATAAACATTAGCGTATATTTCTTCTCACCAGTCTGTAAGCTACTCAAGTGCAAGATAAATCTTAAACTCTTTGTAGCCCCACAATAATCTTGAGGATGTAGCAGTGCTGCACAGTAACTCCTAAAGAACGGCGGTGCTTCAGCAAATGTTAATTGTGAAGTAGACAGCAATCATCTTCTTCCAGGCTGCAGGAAGCAACAAGGATGAAAGAGAGGCTTATCTGAAATGTGACAGGCCTTTACTCAGTTCTGAGAAGATGGTTGGCCAGCAAATCCCAATTTAAAGTTAACATATCTTCTTGTAGGGATGTCCCAACACAATTTCTTAGAGTTACATTGCTCATATGAAGACCCACTTATGTCTTTATTTAGACAAGCACGGTGGCTGTTAATTTAGGAAAACTTGGTGTTCTTCTCAGTCTCTTTTATGTACCATCCTTCCACCCCTACATCTCATAAAGAAGTTGCTCTGCAAATGTTTGCCTGGGCCAGCATGATTCCATAATGAAAGCTGTGGTCTTCTGTAAGAATACATCCCTTGTTGAGGACCTACTATGTGAGAAAAACTCATCTTGCTACCTTGCCAGAGTCTTTCTCACAGGTGCTCAACACAAAGCAAGCCAAGTATTATGGCCTACATCTTATGTTAATTATTTGGCATGGATGGCTGGATGGGATGGGATGAATGGGAGGGAGGGATGGTTGGTTGGTTGGTTGATTGGTTGGTTGAGACAGAGTCTTGCTGCATATCCCATGATGGCCCCGAGTTCATTTTATGACCCCTATGTTGAAGGTTAGGAAAGTGAAACCCATAGAAGTGAAATCACTAAGATGGAGTAGCTAATAGACTGTGAAGCTGAGAAGTGAGTCTAAGTCTCACCTTCCACATTAGAGCAGTCAAAAACCATCTTAGAGAAACATTTCCTATGAATAGCTTGTTTGAGGATTTGAGAATTCCCTCTTTCAAGGCAGCCTGATGTTGCTATCATGCACACTGGGACACTGCCCAAAAGCAAAGATACATTCTCTGTCTTGTCAATACCAACCATGGCCCCACAAGCTGTCATAAAATGTTTTTCCATTCATGATTAAATGAATTGGTTCCTTCATGCTCTTGAATCATGGCGCCAACACTTTAGTCTCCTTAGTCTCTTTCCCTACAGCAGATGTTATCAGGCAGTTCCCTTTAAGATGGGCCTGGTTGAGAACAAGAGAACTTGAGAATGAACTTCTTAGTGTTTTTCTATGGATTTCTTATCTGATTGCCTATCAGTGTCTCGTCTTTAAAGAAACATGCCAGTGATCCATCTGGCAATGCCAAGAACATACACCCTTCTCTGTCACTGCGATCTTTCTGATGGAAATGCAATTGAGTGGGCAAATTGATCCTTAGGCCATGTTGTCTCTGATCCTCAGGGCAAGGATGCAGCATTGTATTTTATTTGTGGATACCTCAAAGTATGACTTTGAACAAGTCTCCATTTCTCTGAAAGAATAAGACAGCCTTTTTGGGTCTATGATTGAAGATCTGTGATAGAAGTCTCATCACTCTTATCCAAACTCTAGAAGATATCATTTGTTAGTTGAAGCTTCCAGAGTTTTCACTAGAACTGTTTAAATGCCAGTCAATTAAGACCCATAAAAAATTTTCATCCCAATGGCTGCATTTAGCTAATAAAGAAGGGTATACTCAAGAAAGTCTGGAAAATTATCCAAGCCTAAGAAGCCCCAAGTCAGAATAAAAAACTTCTCTCTGCTAGCTTAGAAATCATCCTTGGTATTCAAAATAGGCCTCTTGGCATTTGTTTGTTTGTTTGGTTAGTTGTTTGTTTTGTTGGTTGGTTGGTTGGTTGGTTGGTTGGTTGGTTGGTTGGTTGGTTGATTTAGAAGTTCTTTTGATGGACAGAACCTCTAATTTATTTTTCATGTTGTAATCACTAAGCAAAAGTAGATGAGCACAGTTTTCCTCAAAAAATAAATAAATAGAGCCTTGCAAAATTTCAGACACTTTCTTGAGAATAAAATTGGTTGAAAAACATGCAAAATTTTAGGCATTTTCAGAAAAGTGTCTCATCCAAAGTCATCAAGCAAATGAGAGGCAGAGGCAGAATGTGGAACTGGAGAGCTCCAGAGAGACGTGTGGAAGATAATGGATTGTGACAGTCTGCCCATACACCCCTTCTGGCTTCCTAAAGTCCAGGTGGACGCCCACCCTGTCATACTGATTGATTGTAGCACCCGTGCTAGAATGTCACAAATCCCCAGCACATGGATACAGTTGCACATCTGTTTCCAGAAAGTTCTAGGTCAGAATACAACCTTTCCCTTTTGAGGATAAATTGAATTGCCAACAGTCAAATCAGGGAAAGGAAGGCCCTAATAAGCCAGGTTTGCAGCCATTGGGAGCCAAATAAAGAAGATGGGAAGCAAAGAGACGAGCTTGGATCTGTTTTCCTTCGCCAGGCTTTTAGGCTGTCTTTTAAACAAATCTGACCCTAGGCACAAGCTTGTCCTTTCCTAGTCCCAGCTTCCCTGGATATAAAACACATGTTTGGCAACTGGTCGGAAACTTATTAAAGTTTCGGCAGTAAACTATGAGAGGCCAGAGGATTTCAGGCGAAAGTTATTGCATCGGTAACTCAGAAACTAATTCCTAAAACTCCTGACACATTTATCCAGAGGGCGAGTGCCAATACAGAAATGGAAATCATTGTCAAGGGCCACTGTGTACCTAGAATTAAAATCCATCATTCTCAGAGCAGAGAACTGAGATTTGGGCAGAATATGAGAATACTCACACCTTCAAGACCACCTTTCCTCCAAACGAGTGCCCTCCATGGTTCAGAACATGGCAAATTCTGCATTCCCTGCTCCTTTGTTTTTCTTTCTTTAAGAAGCCCTCCTTACATTTCCCTTTCAAATATTTCTTTCTCTGACAGTTCCACGTTTAAACTGAAAAGCCTCCTTTTCCTTCTTCAGTTGCCCTGGTTTTATTTGGGATGGAAACCCTGCTGGGGACTGTAACAGAGAAGAAACTTTACAGCAGCAATAATCCCTTCTACAGTGTCTATTGTGGGGAAGCTTAATACACTTTTATTAAATGGCTGAAGACTTGACTCCAGTGATCTGAATTAACTACAGAAAAGCATCGAGACAGAACAAAAGTCCCCACTTCATTCAGCAGACATCCACGTCATACCCATAACCCTGCCTCGCTGGAACCCGAGACACAAAACTGCCACTTGGGAGATGCCCCTGAGAAGGGTCAATGTTGTCTTAAGCAATACTGTTATCACCAAAAGTGAGCCAAGGCGGGGCTGGGGAAATGGCTCGGTTGACCAAATGCCTTCTAAGTGAGCATAGGGGCCTGCATTTGGATAAAATTGGGTGTAGTGCCTGCCCAGGAACAGAAACAGGCAGATCCCCTGGCCTCCCTGTCCTGCCAATCTAGCCAAAATGCCCAAGCCTAGGTCCAGGCCCTGTCTTAAGAACTCAGCTAGAACATGAATCAGGATGATACCCAGTGTTAACCTCTGACCTACACACACACACACACACACACACACACACACACCTATGTGCACATACATGCATCTGCACAAGCACACAGAAACACACAGACACACATACATCTACAAGCACCTATGTGCATCCACACAAACACATAGACACACAACCTATATGCACCTACATGCATCCACACAGAAACACAGAGACATAGACATTAAAGAAAAGGCAAAGCCAGAAAAGAAGACAGGTTAGGGTTTAAGTAAGGGAATGCAGAACTGAACCCTCAACCTCACTGATGCGAAGGATAATACACGTCAGAGTTTAAATGGACACACACATTGACCTTGACTGCAGTCATTTAGGTAACTGTACAAAGTAGCTTTGGCACAATCACAACAGAGGAGAAAGCAGAAGCGATGCCCAAGTTGCTACAAAACCAACCAGTGAATGATAGCATCATGTGTATTTATCGCCTCCAGACATGTGTTGAGTGGGGACGTATGGTCACAGACAGGCATGTGTATGGTGGCCCATTTGGGTCAAATGACAGCTGAGGCTGTACACTGAGGTGGAGACCATTGTCTCCAGCAATGGATGCCTTGAGTTATTTTCTGAATTAACTTGTTTTATTTTATTATTTTTACAGCAAACATCATTTTATATTTTCATGTGTGGGGTTAAAAGCTTTTCAAACAAAAAGTTTAGGTCCCCCCCCCAATTCCTTTCTTTTTTTATTGCTATACTTAAGTTCAACCGGGTAGTGGAAAATATAGAATATCGTAATATGATCTCATCATTATATAATCATGTCAAAAACCTCTAATTTACACTTTCATTTATCAAATTATATACTTTTAGTGAGAGCAATTTATAATGTGCTAATTATACCTCAATAAAATTGTTTTTAAAGGAAGACAATTTATATCCCTCACAGAATATTGTTTAAATATACAATTGTAAATGAACAGATGTTCTCTCCTTCCCTTACTTCCTTTCTCTCTCTCTCATATATATATATATACATATATATATATAATGTTTATGTGTCTATGTGTGTATCTGTGTGTGTTGTGTATACTGTGATATATGTCTGAGTCAATGATGAAAAGGAAACTGGATGTTTCAGCAAGTGACAGCAGGCTATCCCAAGAGGCTAATAGTGTGAGCATGGTGTAAGAACTCTTTGGCTGGTCCTCTGCTCCCTGGCAGCAGCATCCTCCCAGATCACAGACGGATGCAGGGCTCACCAGCTCTCCCACTTCTGCCTGCCATTCGCACTGTTTCTCAGAGTCCACGTCAATCTTAGATGCCTTTTACCCCAAAGTGCATGCTTCAGTGCACTTTAATTTTGCTGCAGTAAATAAATGGTCCTCACTCGCTTCCCATAAGTAACCAAACAGCAAACCTTCGGATTGAGTCTTCAGAAGCAGACAACATGCCCAAACCAAGTGGTATTTCAAAGTGATAATTATGAATAGGGTGGAAACGTTGTAGAAGCTGTTCCTTGACTGTGCTGCCCAGTTATCTCATGTATGAATGTCCTTCTTCTATGAGACTAGTGACAGAACTACTCCAACGATTTGCAGTTGGAAATCTAGAAATGCCACAGCCTACAGTGAGTTTGAGAATGGGCTTCCTGAGTTCACTGGACAAGAATGAAACTAATGCTTACATGGTTGCTCTAGGATCACTGTCCTCAGTACTATTTGGGGTTCCGTCTCTTGGTACCTGCTAGGAACATGATGCCTGAATTCACCGCAGAGGAGTGGGCCTTTCTGAGTTGATTCTTACCACTGCTTTCCCATGCTTTCCCCCTCTGCCTTCCAACGCATTCAGCTGGACAGTGCTGCACGGGCGGATCGGGCGCCCAGCGAACCCATTTCGAGTGGCCCTGGAATACATCTCCAGTGGAAACCGGAGCTTGTCGGCGGTGGATTTCTTTGCCCTGAAGAACTGCAGTGAAGGTACCCAAATCTGGTTTTGCCTCTCTCTCTCTCTCTCTCTCTCTCTCTCTCTCTCTCTCTCTCTCTTCCCCCCTGCCCCGTAGCCTGTCTCAATTATATCAATAACTGCTTAGCTTGACTACAAGGTCTACGGTAATCAGGAACTGATTCTGAACATTAGCAAGTGTGCCATAGCCCAGGCAAATCGATTTTCAAAGAATTCTAGAATAAAGTTATAACTACTTATCTTCAAACTATATCAAGTGGTATATAGCCTTTCTTAAATAGTATGTTAGCTTAACTTCTGTGGTGACAAGTGCCTCTCATTATTTTAAAATATTTTATTCTAAAAAAAATGTAAATGGAGAAGCAGCAGGTAGGCTAGCACCTAGCAGCCTTAGCCCAGCATAACAGTTACCAACATCCTGACATCTTCTTTCACTTACACCCTCCCCACAACTTAACGATAATCACCATTTGACTTTTTCTGGAGGTAAAATTCACAACTAAGCATTCGTATTGGTTTATCTGGGCTCTTTCCATGGACACCATGGGAAATGTTTAGATGTAGGATTTGGGCTTATTTTCATCCAAGCCTAATGGGCACGGCCCACTGTAATTGAAATTCTTTTGCATAAATGTCACTTTGTGACTTTACCTCAAGGTAAGCTTTTATTCTTTTTTTTTCCTTTATACCTTTGCTTCCCAAAACTCCAACCAAATGCAACACCCACCACAGGCCTCAGGTCTCCATAGGCCCCGGAGGGGCTTTTTCTTCTTCCCTCTGCAGGGTTTGAGTTTCCTAACCTGATTTTTACCATGCTATTTTGCATGCATATTTTATTAAACACTGTTTCAAGTCTGAATGGAAAACCTACTGGCACAAACTCAGTAGTTAGGTGAGGCTGAGCTCCCTTGGTTCATCAGAAGGCCTCAGTCTACCTAAAGCATCCTTCCCAGAGGAGTAGAGTAGGAGAGATGGGTTTAAAGGAGTCGCTTTCATTGTTCTTCTATTCCTGTCCCTGCTTCTGCTCAGAGATCTGCCCAAAGGCACTCACCTAAGGAACCCGTGACCAAAGCATCCTAAGAATGAAACCTAAGATCTTAAGAAAGGGCAGGAAAGAAGGCTGCAGTCCCTTCTGGATCTCAATTCTCAATTTAAAATATCTGTGAGCAACCACGAAGGCCCATTCACAGATGGTCATCTGTTGTGTACAGGGGCCTGGATTTAAATCTTGTGCCTCTTTGTTGTGAGGTGGGACAGTGACCCGATGCTCCTATTACTGTGACTCTGTTCATTGATGGCTTTACAAGAACCTTTGCAAGTGAAAGTTTTGATTGTTCTTGTTTTAATCAAAACTGATTTCTATGTGGGGAAAAGAAAAGGCATC
Organism: Apodemus sylvaticus; assembly: GCF_947179515.1. Lineage (NCBI taxonomy): Eukaryota > Metazoa > Chordata > Mammalia > Rodentia > Muridae > Apodemus > Apodemus sylvaticus. Next base: position 118,505,033 of record NC_067477.1, read on the forward strand.
TCCCGTGACGGACTGAAAGGGTCACAGGGGAGAAGGTGGTTAACTTGTGCTATGAGGCAATGCGCGAGGAGCAGGTGGTTTGGGATTGAACCTGGAGTGTGTGTGTGAAACTTTCCACACTTGTGAATTTAAGGATCTGTTAAAAATCTCTGGACACCATCAAACTTCACAGATTCTAAGGATCTGTTATCCAAACGATGCCCTCTGTTGAAATGTAACCAGTTAACACAAATACCACAGGGAAAAGACGTCAGTTTACACAGATAGCATAATCCCATTTGAAGAACGCTAGGAGAGGAAACAGTTGTGCACCAAGTTCCAGATATCAGGCCCAGCACAAAATGCTGCCTGTGTGACAACTCTGCAGAAATTCTTGGCATTCTCAAATCAAGAATTTGGGCCAAGTGCAAGCTCCTGTCACCCAGAGAATGTCTTCCCCTGATGCTTGTGCTGCATGGCAGTACATCTGTCGTAGAGCTTAAGCCTGTTTCCTGTCTGTTTCTCCGTCCCCACAAGACCAAAGTGTGACCTCCTTCCGAGGTCCTTCATGACTCCAAAAATGACCTCTGCAGGGTACCCTCTGCTGCCTTTGCTTGGTCAACAAACCCGGGGAGCTCCTTATAGTCTAGCCACCTTCCTGACTCCAGATCTGGAGGTTCCAAGTCCAAGGACAAGATGGTCTTCCTGGGAAACAGTTGACCACCACATTCATTTTTTTACTGAAAACACATTAGCTGCCAAGGCTTAGGGAGGGGCTGGTGTGGACAAGTGAGGGAAAATAAAGCAGAGAGTGGTGATGTCAGAATGTTCTGAGCACTCTCAGCCCCCTCCCCACAGTGGAGCAAATAGACATGCTTCAAACATAGGAAGCATCCTGAAACAACATCCCCACATTTATAATAAAGGGGATTTAAGATTTGCTTTGGTACATACTTGAAGCCTATGTGATAGAGGCAAGTCCTTGTATGACTTTGGGGCGTGATTTTGTTAGATCACAGAGGAGAGAAGGAGAAGGAAATAGTTTCTTAGAGGTGTGGGTGATGCTGGTAACATGCTAGCCAGGCTGTGGATGGGTGAGCAAGATATCTAGTCTATTGACTAATTGTAGCTTGATCCCATTCATAATGAGGCACAGAGTATGAAAGGAAACACAGCTAAATAACTAAAGCTAGACCTCTTCCTTGACAGTGAAGAACACTGCTTAGCACATCTGGGGAAGGCTGACAGCAGATATTGGGTACAATTCTTCCTGTGGTGTCTTCAGAAAGACAGATTTAACCATTTCCTCTTTAAACATTTATATCTGTTACAGTACATACACTGAATAGATGCTCAGTTAATGCATTCCAATGTTGATGGGGTAATCACATATGGTACAGCTAAGGATCCACCCTCCTGCCTGTATATTGTCTCCCACAAGCATAATGGCAGAGTGGGGACATTTCTCATCTTACAAGCAAGAAAACTGAAAGTCACCGGTGTTTTAAAACTTGCCGGAATCTGTAAATCATAGCGTCAAAGTTGATCTAATCACAAAGCCATTGATTCATCCTTGACATCTTGCCTTTGTAGAATGTACACATACTTAGTTTAATTTATCACTGGATGCCTTAGAATGCTTTCAACTCTTCCACTTCCTTTGATCCCTATAGCAAATCGGCCAGCACGTGAGCTTCCTGCCACTTTGCACTCTATCTGTGCCAACATAGGTGCTATACTGCTAACTCTTGACTGTTTTGAGACAGGCTTTCTCTGTGTGTCTCTGGCTATCCTGGGGCCACTCGATCTGTAGATTAGACTGGCCTCAACTCACTGAGATCCATCTATCTCTGCCTCCTGGATGCTGGAATTAAAGGTGTGTGCTAGCACCTCCTGACTACATTGCTGACTCTTGAATTTACCTGTCACGTTTTCTTAGCCATGTCTTATTCTTCTTGTATCCTTTATATATACTAATATGGACTTTGGCATTAACTTGGTGACCTCTCTAAGGCCATAGTTCATCTTTCTGATGCTGAAATCCACAGTATTCCCATTCCTTGCAGTCCTTTCAAGAGACATGTGTAACTCCTTATCACCTTAATAATAATTGGGGATTGTGCTAGACTTCCTTGCATAGGAAGTGTCATTGGCAGCTACTGAAATTCTGCTTGGGAAGACCTTGATGTCTGCATCTAAATCTAGCAGTCCTTTCCCAATTAGTCATTGGGGGACCCTAACTTGATGTTCAATACATTGTCCTTTATTTCATTGGTTGCTCAAGGGAGCAGTTAGCATGGTGCTAAGCACATAGGAAATATCACATAAATGCTTGTTGACAGATTGGTTAATCAATTGATTAATAAATGCTGATCTTGTTTTATAGCTTCAGGCTAGTGGGGTGGACTACTTCCAAAAGAAGGCAGCTGGGAATAGAAGTTGCTTGGAATTGGTACTTCCCAGAAAAACTTGTGAGAGAGCAGTTTATACAGTTTATACAGTAAAGCTAGGAGGGACATTAACCTCTGGAGACACTCAGATATGGGAATCCCTTATCCCATTTCAAAAAAAGTCTTTCGCTGGCAGACAACCTAGAGGAGGTCACTCCCCAAAGTCCCCCAACTTCAGAGAGACTCCTCCATAAACTGCAAGGTGCAGAATAAGCAAGGCCAGATCCCAGAAATGGACTTAACAGAATCCACAGGGCTCTGAGGAGCATACAATGCGCATTGCAGACGCTCATTTAGTAGTTCCTTGGGCCTGCCCTGCTGTATGTATGTGCTCCTCTTAGTCTCCTTCGTCCTCACCCCAGTGCTGAAAGCTGTGTGTGCGTTGTTATTACATCTGTTATCTGGGTGGGGAAATTGAGGACCAGAGAATTAAGTCATTACCCCAGAGTCAGAGCCGATAATTGGATTGGAAGCCATCTGGATCTTAGCTGCTTCCTAAGGAAGGTCACCACTGGAAGGGTAACAGAAAGCATCAAGACAGCCTCTTTCACTGTATAAAAGTGTAATGAACGAAGACCCAGAGATTTTCCTTGGAATGTGATGTGTTACATTCCCAAGCAGCCTAATGTACTTTGTCCCTCCATCGCCTTTGATCTCAGTGTTTCTAAGAAATCAGTTCAGTATTTCACTCAGCCTTCCTAGATGGGTCAAGGGCCTTTGAGATACACTCCTGCCTACTGGTCAAAATGTAATCAAAGAGCTGTTAAGGACCCCGCCATGTAAAATATGGAGCTGGGAATGACTGCAGTGTGAACCTAAATACGCTTTATTCCCAGTCACTGTATGAACGCTGTATTTCCCGGGCCAGAGCCACTGTTGGAGTTGCTCACAGATTTCTCAGCCACATGCAGTCTAGGTCCCTTAACATTCCTGATACCTCTGCATATACATTACTTCTGAGCAGCTTACTGGGGAGAGTAAGTCCCACAAGGATTTACTTAACTAGCTCAGAAAGTAGAGGGGATCCAAGAGGAACTCAGTTACCTTGAAACACATGTCCTCAAGGTTGGATATGCACAACTGTCTTAACTTCTCTGGGACTGCCTTGTGGGTACTTAAATAACCATCATGGTTTAAAAACTGAAGCCTCATTTAAAAGTTATACATTGGAGGCTAGTATATAAAGTTATACATGTAGAGAGGCCTTTAAGAATAGGGCCCAGAACCACTTCTTCCATGGGTTTGCTGCCCTACAATGAGGCTTCCTAAAATACAATTTGAGAACCGCTAGAGAGCTTGGTTTCCAACTCTTCATTTATCTGTTTTTTCTGATCCTATAATTCTGCTCTCATATAAAATATGAAAGCCAAAAACCAGTTATACTCTATACTTTCTTGGAAAGATCAGGACTAAGCATGAGATTTGAATATTTTAGAGACTGACACAACTGCAAACTCACACACACACACATACATTATACATAGACATAGATAGACATAGACACAGGTACAGGCACAGACACAGACATACATAGACACAGGCACAGGCACAGACACAGACATAAACATGGTGAGTTCTTTCCCACATGGGTCCTTGCTTAGATGTACTGGCCATAGAGTCAGTATGAATGTTCTCAGAAAAAAAAAGCTGGTGGTTTTTGACAGCTTCCCACATCAAAAATGATAACAGACAATGGAGGACACCCGCTTCAGCTCAAGAGGGGAATAAGAAAAAATGAGAGAAGCCAAACAACTAAGTTCAAATCTTTGGTCAGCCATGTGAAGCCAACCAAAGTCTGGGGTAGGCTCCAAATTCCAGCTGAACAAAATGATCGCCTCCATGGGGCTCCTGGAAGCATGGCCCAAACTGGGCGTTTGTGTTCCAGCAGGAGCAGTAGCTCGGCAGGGTCCTTGATCTGTGTTTGTAAATGGAGATTATGATAGCTCTCTGTCTTGGGACTGCCAGCAGAACCCTCCCCGATTTCTGCAGAGAACTCATCATCTATGCATCCACTGGTCCATTCATTGGAGCGTCTTCCTGTTCATTCAACAGACATTTACCCAGAAGATAGAAATCTCAGTGCCTGCTGACCCTAATATACAATTGTTTTTCCTGCCTAGGGCTAAATTTAATATGGTGGGCTTAAGAGCTTCATTCTACTTTGGACAGAAACTGCTCCCCAAAGGGCGTCCCTGCTTATACCTAATTTGCACCAGTGAGATTGAGAAGGTATTCCATTTGCAGAGATGTCTTCCCCTAGTCTAACTCCACTGTTTTTCTCTCAGAAAGATCATGAAATAAGACCCAAACCAGCATCAGAAAACCTGAACTAAAGTCCTCTTTCCCACTTCCTCATTTCCAGAGACAGGTCAATACTTCAGATCTGAAAGGACACATTGATTGTTTTTTAATTGAAAGTGGGAATGGGAATATGTCAATAGTTTTCCTGGCACTGACGTCATCCCAAGGGCCAATAAGAAACTGACTTAGAGATGCAATATAACTGATGCCATGGGCTGCCTACCCTCTCTGGGCCCTGCCTTGCCAGAAGCCAGTTAAAATGAGCCATTCTCCCCCTCATATTGCAGTTTCCCATGAAGAAGCTACCATTCACAGGAACAAACTGGCTCTTCGGATGCCCCCTGCACAGCTTGGTGATGCTGACCAATGGCCAGATGCACAGTGGGCAATGAAAACCTTATAAGACCAGGCTGAGAGGTTCCACCAGCTAGGCCTGACACTTGAAGGGACTGAGTCAACTCTAAGAAGACTGGGTCTGTTCCTTGGAGTTGAACAACAGAGGGAAATTACAGTCACAGCCTCCGGAGAAAGAGGAGCCCTATTTTCAAAACACTCCTTCCTAACTCTTGTGTCCAGAACCTCTTACCTTTAATTATCAGTAGACTGGACTGAGTCACTTAAAAGTAAGCGTTAAAATTATGTCAGTCTGGGGAGGTGGCTCAGTCAGTCAAACAGCAGGGACCTCAGCCAGTTCCCAGAACCCATGCTATAATCAATCAATCAATCAATTAATTAATTAATTAACAGGCATGGTAGCACCTGCTTATACTTCTACTATTGAAGAAGCAGAAACAGGAAGATCTCTGGGGTTCACTAGCCAGCCAGGCTGGCCAAACCAATGAGCTCTGGGTTCAAAGAGAAACTATCTCTGAAAAATCATGTTTGAGAATGATTGAGGACAAAACCCTTGGTCGGCCTCTGGCCTCCATGTGTGTGACACACACATGCACACACACACACTCATTCATTCATTCATTCTCTCTCTCACATGTATATTCACATACAGGTGCTCATAGGCACACACACACACATCACACACACAGTAATGTCTACCCTGTGCATACACCCGTAAGTCATGATTTCATCTATTGAAAGCTGCTCATACTTCCCAATCACCTCCCCAACACCAAGTTCCTCCTGCCCAGGCTCCTGCAGCATGGCCTATGCTCTGCAGCCCTACACGTCTTCCAGCCCTCAGCTGAGATACTATTTTCTGTCTCGTTTCAGAATTATGTTTTCATGCTTTTCTATTTTAGAACAATCCACTTCTCTGCGGAGTTATTTATATGTCTCACTCAATAGATGCTAACTTCCTAGAATCAAAGTCTCTCTCTCTCTCTCTTTTTTTAATCCCTGTGTCTCAATTAGCAACTAAGAGCACTGTTTTCATGGTGAGTGCTCAATAAAGGTTTGCTTATCCAAATGTAAGAGGGAGATTATGGGCTTTTAAATCAGACCAAATGAGTATGGAAGCTCGGCGCTGTCGCTTACCACCTTCGTGAGCTTGGAAGAGTTTCTTAAATCTGCGGGCTTTGTTTTTTTTTTTCAATCATTAAATAGGCTAATAATACATAATTATAGCTTTGTTGGGAGATTAAAACAGATATTGTGTGCAGAGCTCCTAGCCAGTGCCCAGCATGATAAATACCACTTCCTCCTCTCTCAAACATCCCTTGACTAAGCTGAGTCTTCTCATTCTGGAAGCAGAGCAGAATAATTCTGCACAGCTATCCCAGGGGGTCTTTGCAGAGTCCCACCCACCTTCTGCCTTCCGTCTGCGCCTTGTCCAAACCGCAGCACGGAGGGAGGGAAAGCTACCTTATTTCCAGCAGACTCTAATAGCCTAGATCTGCTTTGTGATTTCAAAGGCAACCGCTCTTCTTTCCCTCACAACTGATGCTTTAACCTCTGATAATGTCATTTCCTTTATCATTTTGTGACCCAGTCTCTAGAAGTCTTTGTGCCTTGCAAAGAACTAATACTGTTTAATCCTGTGGGGATGTTGAGAATGGAGGAAGTCCTCAGGCATGCTTCTCCCATGCCTCTTTCCTATCAGACTGGAATCAGAAGCAGCCAAGCAGAGCCAGGCCATAGGACCAAGAAAGGCTTTGTGGGCTTCCCTTTCCCCAGCAGTGAACAGCTACTTTTGGCAATGACTTCCTTCCTCCGGAACGACTTACTCATAATCACTAATAAAGCCATTTACAAATGCCCATAGAGTGCCTAGGGACAGAAACAATTGCCTGGGTTACTATTTTAAATATTGAACCATTGAAACTCACCCTGAAGTGGAGGCTAGATCCAAAAGGGGGTTTTAAATATAAATAAATAAAGAATGAATGTGCTGAGGTCATGGTACTCCCAGAAGAAAATTACTTTCAAATTACAACTACATAAAAGAAATAATTGAAAAGATTAATCACACTAAAATAATTGGTCTATTTTACAAGTAATTTGGAGCGCTATTCCGTCACTGACATCAGTGTCTAGTAGTAAAATAGTAATGAATTTCATTCTCTGACTAATGTATTTATTTTATTAATGGTACTAAATGGTGTTGTTACTGCTTATAAATATTTCATAACTTTTAATTCATTAAAATGTTCAAGGAATTTCCAAAAGTATTTATTAGTTTTAAATCGACCTTAGTATTAAATATGCAGTTGCCACTCTGTCTTGATAATTAAAAAAATTATTGTTTGGGGTAATGAAATTCTCTTTGTAGGTGGAGGATTAAACCCTAGTTATTAATGAGATTAATACACCAGTCAGTGATGAACAAGGGACTTGGAGATCTATTTCCTATTTAGGTCACCCAGGACCCTGTACGGCCATTTCTTAACATTTGTGGCTGTGAGATGAATGGGAACCAGAAAGGATAAGAAAATGCACTTCAACATTGTCTCAATCTTTCACTTCCTCCATGGTCTCTGTCTCCCCCAAACAGCAGATAATAGCAGAACCAAGCATTTTAACTCCACCTCCTTGTTTCTTTCATTGCTCAAAAGAAACCATGGTTACAAAGTAAGACCCTATCAAGAGAGAAAGAAAAAGGATAGGAAGAATGAAAGAGGGAGGAGAAAAGAAGCAATGAATGGAGGGAGGGAGAGAAAAGAAGGAATGGAGAGAGGGAGGGAAGACGGAGGGAAGGAAAGAGGGAGGGAGGGAGGAAAGGAAAGAAGGAAGGGAGGAAGGGACAGAGGGAGCAAGGAAGGAAAGGGAGGGAGGGAGGAAGAGAGGGAGGGAGGGAAGAAGGGAGGGAGGGAGGGAGGGAGGAAAGAAGAATGAAGGAAAGAAAAGGAGGCATAGCTAACAAGCCAGTACTCAAAAGCAGAAAGCAAAGCAAGAGAAGACGCAACAACGTGAACATTTCAAAGGGAAAGGATCCGGAATGGAAAACCTGGGTCTTATTCTTCAGTCATGTGAGTGCTACCTGAGTCATCAAAAGGATGTTTATCTGTTGTCCTAATGACACCGTGAGTGGGAAATGAAGATGGCAGCACCTACGTCAGTGTCCATGTGAAGGGCAATTTGATTATATGTGCTCTACTTGGTGGTGCTTGGAACTAGGGGCGTCGGCCCAGCCTCCCAACCTCCAAAGAGCATGTCATGGTATTGCTGGCTCAATGGCTTTGGGGGTTCTTAGCTCATAGGTAGGAGACATCAGAAAACGATGAACCAACAGGACAAGGATGAACCCTGATAGAAGCCCTATGAATAAAGACTGGATATCTAGCACCCAGGGCCTGGCCCATAGGCCTGAGAGCAAGCTGTCTCTCTATAGTGTCTCTCTAGGTTCAGCCTGTAAAAATGACTAAAGGAAATGGGCCATGGGCAAACTAAGGATGGATGGGTAGGTCAAGCTTCACATAGTTGGATGTTGTACCTGTGGGAACATGCATCGTCCCTGAGCTGGGACTTTACTTCTAACCAGTCCCAGTAGGAAGACATTTAATAATAAGATCAGCAGAGCAAACCACAGACAAGGTTTAAGATATAGTGTGAGCTTTGAAAGATTTTTCTCATTTGTAGCTGACTTTCCCCATTCCCTGAGATGGGATACATCATAGAGGATTGTTGTGAGGCAAGAGGACCCAGGAATATGAATAAGAAAAGGAGATACATCAGGCCTCCTACTCCTGTGTGTAGAGCTGGGTCTAGAAGGAGAGTCATTCTCTCTGTGCAAGTCATAGAGGAACAGGGAATGGCACCTCAAGATGACACTAGAGACTAGTAGTTGGGTCCAACCGCCCAAGTGGCCAGTTCTTAACTGAACATAAAGTTCAAAATCAGACTTATCAAATACTACATTTTTGAAATCCCTTGTGCATTGTCCTGAAGTGTTTTGTATGTATGTATGTTGTACATTTGTATGTGTAGAGCTGTGTGTTCATATAGAGGCCAATGGACAACCTGAGATGTCATTCCTTGGGAGAAGTCCACCTTGATACCTTAAACAGTGTCTCCCACTGGCTTGGAACTCACCAACTAGGCTGGCTGACCAGCAAGTCGTAGGGATTGACCTGCCCATTGCTGAGATTACAGGGGCATGCCACCACACCTGGCTAGTTTCACCGGTTTCTGGGTTCAAATTCATATCTTTATGTTTGAAAGGCATCTAAGTACCTTACCAGCTGAGTTATCTGATAGCACCCCTATTTTAAATCGTCCCAAGGATGGAATTAGTGTGACTGTTAGTGTCCTTGGTTTGTGGGTTGGTTGGTTCGATGAAGGCGGGAGAGATGGATGGGCACTGCTCCCTTATCTGACCATCCTAGAGATATTTACTAGGCTCAGGGCCCAGAAAGCACTCTCCACAGCCCTGGAGCCATGGGGAATGAATGCCAAGGTCCTCAGGAGTGGAGACCGCTTGGGTGTGGAGTGAGGGAGACGTTTGCTAACTGACTGCCATGGTTAGAAGGTCGGAAGGGTGGACTGCTAGAATTTAATGACTTTTCTTTATGTTCATGGATACTTTCAAGGCTGGGCGCTGTCTATTGTCAAGTCACACTGAAAGCATGAGTTTGGGGAATGTCACATCACCCATTTTGTTGTGATTTGTTTAGGGGAGGAAAATACAGGGAGGCAGTGGTTGGATGGCTGCCCAGAGGGTCCCACAAAGCACAGTGTACAAGCAACCAAGGAAATAGTCTCTGAGATCCATCCCTCTCTCAGAACTGATCTTCTGGCTTCCACAAGCAGCATTTGCGGGACATGAAGGCTTTGGGCCTTCAATGTATCTGCGGATCTTCATTTAGCTCTTAGCCAGCATTTTGTGTCTGTAAAAACAGTTAACAAACATTGACTAATTACTCCCTCATTAATCATTCATGCAACGGGTAAACTAGGATCGTATCTTTTCCTAAAGAACACTGTAATATCCTGTGTGTACCACACATCCCATACACAAGGGTGAGGGGGCTCTTGGTAACATCAGGACCTGCCTAAATTCTCTGGGGAGAGTGGCCTTGGGCCTTATGAGAGCCCATCCCTCCAGGATACCCGTTCTGCTCTAATTAACAGGAAGGACAAGCCTCAAGGCTGGCCAATGGCAGTTGAGAGGCAATAAGCTTTAATTACCAGCTTCTTCCTGGAAATTCTCATGAACATATTAAATCTATTGTCTTAAAAGGCCCAGAGAGGTTATATGCCAAAGTTTCTTTTATAAGCGGATTCTTCCCATCATTTATGAAGTTTAAATATAATGAAAATACTACCTCTGGGTGAGAGCTCTGGTCAGCTGCAGCACCACAGGGCAGCTGAAGCAAGATGAGGGTCAGGAGGGTGGCCATCTGTTCCCATGACAGGACAGCTGACAGTTTGTAATTCAGAAACAACCAGTGGGGCAGGTGAATGAATAGCAGGGGAAAACACAGAAGTCTCTTAGATGGATGGGGTAGTCCTGTCTGTAAGCATGCTGGGTAGCAAGTACCCAGCTCCCCAGAAGCCTATGAGTGTCCTGAGACCTCTCTCCTGGGGACTTGAACCTATGAGTATGTAAAGCCAAAATGAGAAATTTCCAGAATTGCATTTGTATGGATTTGAACCAGAAGGCAGAAATTTCCCAGGAGACCTGGTCTCTGCTTCCTTTCCTGTCTGGGCATCTTGGGATCGATATCTTCCTTGTTGTGCATAGACACAGATCTCTATCTCTCCCTCAGCCACCTTGTGTGTATGTCCCAACATGTAAGGACACACACTTACCCCTCTCTTCTGCTGTTTTTTTTCTCCATTCTTAATTGTGGATATGGGTGATGCCAAAGCTTCCACTCCATTCGGCCTTGTTCCTCCTTTTTACACTGACCGATAACAAATAAACAAATGCAGGCAGATTTCAGGCCCAGCCAGTTATGTTAGTTGTCTATCTTGGCGACAGCCTTTCCCTGCACCTCCCTGCCCTTAGCCTCAGCTTCTCTTCCACGTCTCTCCAGACCCTGATGATGTGTGTCTCCTAACTCATTCTCACCTTCAACTCTCTTCCTTTCCTTTTGTAAGGGGAAGAAAACTAGGTTGCAGAATTGGCTGGTTGATCTCTGTGGTCCCTACAAGCACCGGCAAAGCCTGGCGCTCCTGCATCTTGGACAAGGTGGCTGAATGGTTGCTGAGGCAACCTGGGGCCTGGCTCTGGCATATAGTCACACGGAGTCTCCTCTTTCGGCACAGAACCATTGATTCTCTCCTATCTTTTCTCTCCTCCTCTTCTTCCCCTCATGTCCCTGTCATTCCTTCATTAAGAAAGTAGCATGTGTGCACATATGTGTACATACACACACACGCATAGGCAGTGTCCATGCATATACTCAAAGGGTTACGTGAGTCATCTGGACATGATAATCTCTCAGAGGATCATGGTCTTTTAGTTGGAGAGTAAGACCTTTCCAGATATATTTTTAATTTTACATAGTAATTATATAATGGAACACAGCATGACATTATGGGGCACAGTACATATTATGAAGTATTATGTGGAAGCAGTGCAGCATTTTCATACATGTATCCTGTGTGTGATGAAGATACCAGAGTAACTGATGGATCACAGGTTTGTCATTTTCTTTGTGTTAGAAACATACAAAGGCCTCATTTATGCACATGCTTGTGCATGTGTGGTGTATGTGTATAAACGTCTCTGTGTGTGTATGTGTGTGTGTGTGTGTGTGTGTGTGTGGTGCACATGCATGTAGAGGTCACAAGACAACCTCGGGTGTCAGTCCTTGCTTTCCAGTTCATTTGAGACAAGATCTCTTTTGCTATTGTTTGTCACTACATGAACCAGAATTGCTAGTTTGCAAGCTTTTAGAGATTCTCCTGCCTCTGCCTTCCATCTCAGAGTAGGATCACTGAGATTACCAATGTGTGTTACCCTCCCAGGATTTTCATGGGTTCTGGGAGGTTTGAACTTGGGTCTTTACACTTGCTCATCATAGATTTTTATTCACTTGGTTATCCTCTTAGCCCTGTCCCCAGCTATTTGAATATGCTCAATTAATTGTTGTCAACTATCCTTATTCTGCTGTGCTATAGAAAAGTAGAAGTTATCCCTCCTGTCCAGCTGTGCCCCTGTAGCTGTTAGCCATTTTTCTCCATCCTTCCTTCCCCCAACCCTTTCCAGGATCTACTAATCACCATTCCCCCCTTATTCACTGAGGCCAACTTTTAAGTGTAAATGAGAACATAGTAAAATCATTCTATGCCTGTCTTGTTTCAAATGAGGTCTTAACCAAGGCTGAGGTCTTTGCTATTGTGAGTCACTAGGCAAAGGCAAGGACAATGATAAATGATATGGTGCTCAGTTTACTCTAGTGGTCAAGAAGTTAAACAAGAGCAGCAGTTCTCAACCTGTGGGTTGCAACCCCAACAAGGGTCACATATTAGATATCCTGCATATCAGATATTTATACTACAATTCATAACAGTAGCAAAATTACAGTTATGAAGTATCAATGAAATAATTATATGGTTGGAGGTTACCACAACATAAGGAACTGTATTAAAGGGTCTCAGTGTTAGGATGGTTGAGAGTCACTGGAACAGAAGGACCTCCTTAATCATGGGAGCTGGGACTGTGATTATTATCTGAGAAGACACTAGAATCTAGGAGGGAAGGTCTAGAGAAAGCCATCTCCTCTTCCAGAATTGGCAAAACAGAATTGAAACTCAGAGCTAGTGATGGAGAATTTTTCTTTTTCCTCTTCCCAATTTTTAATTTGTATTGAACATCTCGGCTGATATTGCTTGTGCTCCCAGAGTTTTGTCTGGGATTTTGTCAAGGGTTTAAAGGGTTTAAATATCACCCCTAAGACCAGATTTACAATGGCAGTAGTGGTCCATAGGACTCTCCAAGGAAGCAGCAAATCTCAGAAAGAAGGGGAAAGACGAGGGAAGGAAAAGGAGGGAAAGGAAAACAGAAAATGGGGATATGAGGTCACACTGCTTCCTCTAAAAAGGTTCACCTTTGGTGCTAAGCTTGGAGGCCGGAAGCTTACTGTGAAAGAAGGGGCACTTGCTTTACTTGCACATGCCCAGAAGTGTACACTAGGTAGATTAGTCCCCACCATCCAGTACTTTTCTGCTTTTAAAACAAGTCATTCATGCATGACCATATTATCCTATTATGTGATGCAACTTTCTCCCAAGCCCCACTGGCCTGTGAAGTGCTATGGCCTCTCACTAGTGTTTGACCCTATAGCCCAGTCCCCATTTGGTGAACTCTTTCATTGGGTGTTGATTTTTTTCCCACTGTATCTCTGTTACTGGCTCACAGAAAATCTTCTTTGAGACCATCCCAATCTTCCATTTATAGCATCCTCCCAAGATGAGGCTCCCTGTTCCCTAGGAGTGTCATCTGAGGTGTCATAAGCTTCTTAACTCTTTAGTCTGTTATCTCTGCCTCATCATTAATGGAGAGCCTTTCGCTTTAGCTCCAAATCCCTGACATCCACCACAACACCTGGCACACAAATGAGCCAGAAGGGCCTGGTGTAGGGGAACTGTCATGAGTACAAAGCACAGCAGGAAACTGAGATCATCAACTAGAAAATTCAAGCCAGGCAATATAGGCTTCTCAGTAATTTTAGATAGCCATTTAATCATAAAGGCATGTGACTTTATAGCTGTAGGCAAAGACAGACAGAATAACATAAACTTAAATTCTTTCTCCTTTGCCAATATAGTAACATAATTCCAAGAATGGGCATTTTAATATGCAACACCTAGAGAGAAACTCCATCCCTAGGTTCCAGGTTCCACCGGGGCACTATAGAACATGGTCAGTAACTCCCGCCGCCCCATGCGGTTGGCTCATGGTAGGACTTTTCCACAGCCCTAAGAATATTCCAACAGAAGTAAACACAAATGTGCTTAAAGTCACTGTCTTCTGCCAACTCTTCTCCTGTCTGGGGCTTCTGATGACTACATGGTTCTTCACTGTTGAAAAGCACAAGACTAAGGGCTGGGGCTGGGGCTCAGTGAGGAGGCTGAGTGCTTGTGTAAAGCTGGTAGAGCATTTGCAGCCTTGGCCTGCATCCTCAGCACCACTTAAAACACAGTGGCAGAATGTGCCTGTAATCCTACTGCTATGGTGGTCAAGACAAAACTATCAGAAGTTCAAGGTTATCCCAGGTTATATAGCAACTCGGAGGCCAGCCCAAGACACATGCAACAGCTCCCCCCACCCCAAATTGATAAGAGTCACAGCTTAGAATCTGAAAGGGCCTAAAGGTTTGTTGGGGTTTTTTGGGGGGAGGGGGTGTTTATTTACACATTAGCAGGATGATGCTGAAATACATTATGTTTTATAGATACCAAATGGTAAAATTCAGACTTTTTGCCTCTAATTTCATTCCTTTCCAACTTCTTCCAATTGCTACTCACCCTGGGACAAAATAGAAAATGGCTTTAGAATCTTCCAAAGCATCCTGCTTTGTGATATCCTGCCTAGGAGCTTGGCTTCAGAGCCTTCTAATCCAATGCTGAGCCTAGTACCGCTAGATGCTCAGTCAGTGTCTTCAGCTGGAAATCAACCATGGAATGCCGGTGTCCTGATAAAGTATCAGATGAGTGGCACATACAACGGAACCTTGGATCTCAGGTGATGTCTTCAAAACAAGGCCAAGCAGAGTCAGTCAGAGAGGGCAGCGTGCTCACAACAAAAGGAGGCCTGTTGCCTGCAGCGATGACTGTGTCCTTTGAGAGCTTGAGCCATGCCATTTAGTTCCACACTGCACCACTGTTAGCTCTAACCATGCTAACTCTGCAACTACCACAAGAAGCATCCTGGCCCGGGCATTCCACAATGTACATATGAATCAACTCATCTGTCATACTGTCCTCCACAAAAATGTCTGACTATTATGTATCAATGAAGTTTTATTATTTATAATTTTTCTTCTTCTCTTTTTTACTTTTAATGCTTCACTAATTAAACCATAATTGCATGGATTTCTCCCTTCCCTTCCCATCCTGCAGTGTCTCCCAAGTCCCCTCCTTCAATTCCACTATGGCTAGATTTGTTTTCTGCAAACATGACTTACATCTCTTTTTGTTCCTTCTGAGGATCCCCGTCAGCTATAAAGTTTAAAGGCCTGGAGACCAGCCTCTTTCCCTGGCCCAGGCTAGCTAGCCTGCTCACCTTTTCCATCTTGGCCTCTTACTAAATCCATACTCTGGCCTAACCACGTCAACAAGCAGTCATCTGGATGAGGCAAGCGTGGTCGCCCCACCTGTTCCAATCCCACGTAATCATCAAGGATCTTCACGAGTCTCATCCCCAGGACTATCCTTCGGGTCTTCTGCTGTGCTGCTGTTTAAACTGCTCATTTGGCTCTAACTAATCCTAAGTTATCTCCTGCTCGTAGCTTCTCTACTACAGCAATTTTGTTTTTAGCATAATTCTATGTGTGTTCCCAGCACAGTCTAACAGCTCCTGGTTCACTCAATATCCATGAGAATGTGTTGCTGCCTACTTAGCTGATAAATCTTTGAGAACAGCATGCTCCAGTAGAAAAAAAATCTGAAGCCCAAAACAGGTCTCATCTAGCAAAACCTTTCTAAGTGTTGGACTCTTTCTCCTTATAAAATTGTAACATGTGAGGATGGAATTAGGCTCAGCAAGATAACCCGAGTAGCAGCACAGCAGCATAGGGAATATTCAAAATAGCTCCTTCTCCTCCTGTTCCTTAAAGTTCTGTGTTGACCTTGTCTCCCAAGCTCCTCCATTCACCCAAAGGGTCTTACAGGGCTCCTTAATGGCACGGTCCCTAAAGCACAAGTGCTCCATGGAGACAAGCTTGACGGATGGAAGGTGACGAGCAAATGAACTGATGATGGTAAACAGAACGTTAAGAGTGTGCTAGACACACCTGCTTCCTGCTCCTCCTTTGGTCCCATGGAGTGGTTTCCATTAGTCCTGGGAGGCCTCCTGACTGATGCCCTTTGCCCCAGGAATTCCATAGCCATTCTACTAAGCCTGGCAAGGGACCCCTGAACTGATGATCTTCAGGGTCCTCAAGAGTGAACTCTGAAGCCTGTCAAGGATCCATCAACACAAGAAGGATTGTGTACCCCCCCTGAAATAGCAGTCAGGATGCCTGTCAAAGCCCTACCCAGGTAAGGTCCGTGTGCAGGGATATTCAGTTCTCCTAAGCAGTGGTGTGGATACCATGATAAGACAACCTAGATAGCCGGCCCTTCAGCAGTTCTACTGCTGACCTGTGCCTCAAAGAAGTCACCATGGCAACCCGCAGTGCTCTGTTTTCTTTCTTCCAGAAGAAAACAGGGGACAACATCAGAGACCACAGTTTCTTACCCACGCCAGGGTTTATCATTAACCAAAGCTGGGATTCTCTTCTCCTGCCTGCCTTTAAACACAGGTGTCTGCTATTAAGCTCCGGTATCTATTTTAGACACACATATCTGAATAACCTCCCTTTAATTAATCCCTAATCATGAAGGACTCTCATTCAGTGTAGAACATTAGCTCAGTAATATTTAGATTATTCCCATTTTGAATCTGTGTTTATAGCCTATAGTAATGAGGGACTGTGGGGTTCGGTGACATTTTTAAGGACTTAGATTTATTTCTGTGAGGCCATTTGGAGGGTTTTCTAATCTCGCTCCTAACTTGGGAGGAAGGAGTGGGGCTCCCGTGCTAAGGATGCCGCTCCTTACTGCCATTTCCCCAGCATCCCGCTAAGGTATTATATTTTCCAGTGCTTTTTCAAGAACAGATTGCAATCTGGGTTCCTCAATGCACTTTGTAATAACTTTTTGAAGAGACGACAGAGTCTCTGAATTGTTGACTCAAATTGTACCAGGTTTCCAAGAATCCTGCTTTCAGAGGCGGGAATGATGAATTGAAGAGTTATTTATTTGGATTTTTAAAATGTGTCTATTATTGAGGTCCCTGGGCTTGTGTACAAAAGATTCAAGACACAATTCCCTGAGAAAAATAGACTAAGTAACCTGTATGCAGGCAAAACTAGCAAGAGTGTAGGAGACCATTTAATTCTGGCCTTTAGTTCGGGGGGATGGGGAGAGGTTAGTGGTCCTGCAGACTTATAAGGATGAATGTGTGTGTATGTGTCTGTATATGTCTCTGTGTGTGTATGTCTCTCTCTCTCTCCTTGTGTGTGTGTGTGTGTGTGTGTGTGTGTGTGTGTGTGTGTAGAAATAAATGTGCTGGCCAGGTCAGGTCATTTCTCCTACACTTTCGAGTCAAAAGATAGGCCATGGGCAGAGGGTGTGTGAAGCTCAGGCCATGGGCAGAGGGTGTGTATAGCTCAGTGACAGTCTTTTCCTAGCATACACAAGGCCATGGGTTTAATTCTCCTGCCCCTACTTCCATTAACAACAACAACAACAAAAAAGACAAACTTTTTTGAAACTAAGTGATCACCAGTCCACAGAAACTCCATAGAAAAGGCTTGTGCCTCTGGTTCCCTAGATATGCTAAAATCTCAAACAAAAACCAGTGATTGTGGATATAGGCCCAAAGCAGTCCCAAAAGCCATGAGCATAAGATGTCAGCAGCACTGAGGATCTACCTGAGTAGACACTGTGAAAGAAAACCCTCCAAATGGCCTCCCAAGTTAGGAGCGAGATTAGAAAACCCTCCAAATTCCTCCTCCTTACCTGGGACTCATGGAGAAGGAAAGGAAAGAGAGGAAGCCATGAAAGGGGAAAAGAAACCAGGTCAAGCAAGCCATGGCAGCTGCTGAAAGCATCCAGAGAAATAGCTTTCCACAGAAAGAGCGGCAGTGGGATGGAAACACTAGGGGAGGAGTTACTCGGGTGAAAACCCATGTCTGTGTGCCCCACGCTGCACTTGAAATACTCGGGTTTTATAAATACTCGGGTTTTATACTGGCAAGAAAGAGGTTCGTACCCACTCTTGACTGGTACCTTACTAGGTATCCCGGGCAATTAAAATGTGAAGGTCATTCAACCATTTCTGTCCTTAAAGAGGCTCAGTGCCTGGAAAAGACAGATGCGTAAGGAAGTGGTTCCCACACAGTGTGGTGACTGGATAAAGCCTGTCACAGACTCATGGAAACATGGAAGATGTTATGATTGCACAAAGCAAAATGCTACGACCACACCACAGGAAGCAGGGTGGAAAAGCACAGAGTGACTTGGAAATTCTGCTCAGCTCTTGAGAGCAGCTGGCTGTGCAGAGCCCCTCCTGAGCCCCATGCCTCCTGTCACCCTACTCCGTATGTCCCCAGTAGGATCCATCCACTCCTGGCTGTACACACCCCTCTTCTGATAGTCACACCTTGTCACACATTAAACACTCTGCCTCCCTCTAATATACTGTCAACCCCTCGCATTCAATGAGCATGTTTTATTCATGTTTGCCTCTTGAGAAACTACAGCGCCCTGTCAGATTGTGAGCTGATAATATGTGTTTGTTGGGAGGAAGAAAGAACAAAGTGAAGGAAGGAAGGAAGGAAAGAAGCTTCTTGGGCTTCTGGCACCTGTTTCTGTAGCCTGTTGGTGTTTATCTGGATCTGTTCCTTCCAATGACTTCGATAAACCCACCCCACCCCTACCCACCCTCCACCCCTACCCACCCTACCCCTACCCACCCACCACCCCTACCCACCCTCCATCCCTCCCCACCCTACCCCTACCCACCCACCACCCCTACCCACCCTCTATCCCTCCCCACCCTACCCCTACCCACCCACCACCCCTCCCCACCCTACCCCTACCTACCCACCACCCCACCTACCCTACCCACCCACCACCCCTACCCACCCACCCATCACCCCTACCCACCCTACCCCTACCCACCCACCACCCCTACCCACCCTCCATCCCTACCCACCCTACCCCTACCCACCCACCACCCCTACCCACCCTACCCCTACCTACCCACCACCCCTACCCACCCACCACCCCTACCCACCCTCCACCCCATCCCTACTTTCTTCCATTCTTCTTCCCATCCATGCCTGAGCACCCTGGTGCCTTCTTCTGCCAGTTTCTTTTCTGTTTCTCCTCTATTTCCTCCTCTTTCCCCAAGTCTCACATCACCCACTAGACCTAAGTGTCCTGCCTGCAAGTCTGTTTCTGTAACATCCCATGATGGTTGATGGGAGCAGAGCCCTGACCACAGGAAGGGAATGACCAGTGGAAAGCCTTTGTTTCAAAGGCAGCCAAGTTTAGGCTTTAGACCACTGGTGAGCAAGGAAGGACTAAGATGTTACAGACTCCATGTTGGCAGGAGATGATGCACAAGAATCATGCAGTGCATTGGCTCAAAGGGGTTCCGGTGCAGGGTGCAGCCAGAGAGCCCGTACTTGGCCAAAACACGCCTATAAGCTGAGCCCCCACCCCCACTTTCTTCTAATTTCCTTCCCGTCCATGCTTGAGTACCCTGGTCCCTGTGTGGTGTCTCTAAATTGCTAATCCCCAGTGCTTACCTTTCCCAGACTCCTCACTTCACAATTTAAGAACCCAAGATCCACAGAGATTAAATGACCTTACCCAAGGTCACACAGCAGGCCATAGGCATTCAACTCCCAGCCCAGTGTCTTCCCACTTTACCTCAGGGCTTCCAGGTACCGCAAGCTATTGTCTCCACCCCAGATCAATGTGGCTGACACACAGGGAGCTATTCTTCCTGCAGAGAAATGCATACAGAAAGGGAAAGGAAGGTGACAGCTGTCTAATGGCAGCTGTATGGGATGGTTCTGGACTCAGAATGAGAAATATTATCTCCTGCTAATGCGTTTGAAGAGACAAGGGGAGACAGAATGCAATTACCCAAATGGCTGTTTTTCCCGGATACCAAAACAAATTCTCCCATCCTGGTGAATAATGCTAAGGGGTCTTTAACAATTGGTTTATGCCCCTATCTGAAAGCTGTCGTCACTCTGAATAGCATGGGGGCCAGTCAAGGGTATCAATTTGAGACAGCCTCGATGATCTCCTTTGAGAGTCACCAGCCTTCTGAAGGTTCCAGGCTCTCCAACAAGAAAGCTCTAGACTGGCTTTGCCTCTCGGCTCCCAACAGTGTGGTCTCAGAGCCTTCCCAGGGAAGAAGCATTTCTTCTCTGTGCCAGTCATGGGCCATTAGTGGCCTATTTGTTTTAGAGCACCAATGACTGCGGGTGTGGAAGAGGGAAAGGGGAGGAGTTAGAGAAACACCCATCTTAGAAGGGCCACTCATCTATAAGCAAATCTCATACAGACACCGCTATAAAGCACATAAATTAAACATAATTAATTCATCTCGTCAGTCTAGAGATAGGTTTTCCCTCCTGTAAACGTCTGGAGGCTTTTATTTGTACCACGGTGATAGCACTTACGTTTTATCACAATTCCTGATTATTTGTGCTCCTGTCATATCTGTCCTGAGATTGCAACTCTGTGCATATGAGTTCATGAATCATACCGTGTTCTGCCATACCCAGCACCTGCTGCAGACAGGGCCGCACCCAGGAAACTCACCCACTAAATAAATTCGTAATGTGAAACACTAGGAAAACTTGTGCTCAATGCCTAGCTTTAGAGGAAAGTGTCCATTGTGCCAGAGGTAGGGCCTTGAGGAGGAGGCAGTGACTCCTGAACTCCACAGCCTTCTGATTCTCCCGCTGTCAGGTGGCTAGATGATTCGGTGAGTCAGAGTTGTGGACAGTGAAACAATTTCTCCAGGTTGGACTAGAGTGAACAAGACACTTTTGTTGGATATACTGCACAGGGATGAGGTGGGTGGGGCAAAAGAACTGTCTATGACAATGGTGGACTCTGTGTGTGTGTGTGTGTGTGTGTGTGTGTGTATGTGTGTGTGTGTGTTTGCTTGTATGTGAGTGCACTTGCACGTGCACTTAAAGGACCAAAAATGCCATCGGGGTTTTTGAGGTAGGGTGTCCCACTGAATCCAGAGCTCTCCAATTCTAGCTAAACTAGCCAGACACCTAAACCCAGAATACTGCCCGTCCCCCACACATATCCCACCATTCTGCCTCCCATGTTCTTGGATAGCTAGTGGCCACCACACTCGCATGGCCTCTATGTGAGTTCTGGGGTCCCATCTCCATCCTTATACTTGCCTGGCAACTGCTTACCACCATTGAGCCAGCTCCCCAGTCAGTGAGAACAGATCTGACTGGTTGATGTTTGAAATGGTGTCTGTACCCTGGACAGCTCTCTGCCCCACCCTCCCTGCTCTTGGGGGCTGGGGGTGAGTTGACACAGAGTCAAGGACACAGACTGGGGAGCAGGCGAGAAACACTGCAGCAAACTCATCTGAGTACTGCTGCAAGCTCCTTTAATACCCTCCACCCTCACCCCCATTGGTCCCAAGAAAGCATCTTTTCTAAACAGTAGTTCCTGATTGGCTGGCATTGTCTGCACCAGCAATCCTCAGGCAGTCATCAATTAGGTCCTCCTGCAGGAGATGCTTCTGCAGCTACATGGCCTCCAACATTTACATAGAGGCATAACCCACCGTTCCTGCTACAGAAACTGAGCAGGGGTCTGGGTTTACAGGACATCAGCCCTGTGGCATGGAGCATGGTTAATTTTGATTGGTCATTCTCAGTTGTGCTGTTCCCAAAGTACCCTTCAGACATGCTTATCACACACACACACCGTGCACCAGCTTGTGAGCACAGAAGCTGATGAGCCGTGGTGACAGTAGCTCACAGCACTGCGTTATCCAACTGAACAAGGAAACCAAAGCCACCCGTGCTTAGTAGTGCTTGGGACCTGGAGCCCCAATGGCAAATGATGACTCTTTGCAGAGGGAGAAAAGCCAAAGCAGTAGAAGACGACACTACAGAAAAGCTGCAGACTGCGTCATGCCAATCTAAGAGGGCTTTCAGACATTAGACTCCTCACTACTTGGATGTAAAAAGACAGGTGAATAAAACCCATGACTCAAACACTGGGCAGGTGATATACATTTGCCGCTCTCAAGAGAAGAGACACAAATGACCAACAAATATATGAAAAAAATAGTGTTAGTCATCAGAAGAACGAAAAACAGAAATAAAACGAAATACCATTTCATCACTGTTGGAATGGCTGTTATACATAAAGCAGAACATGAATGTTGGCAAAGATGTAAGGAAATCCAGACACTAACACACTAATGGTTGCCGTATAGATTAATGCAGTCACTGTAGAGGTATCTCCAAAAAGCTGAAAATAGATCTAACTATATAACGCAGCTATTCACATCTGGTATACATGCAAAGGAGATGAAATCAGCATTCTAAAGAGATACCTGCCCACCCATGATTACTGCAGCACTGCTCACAATAGCTAAGATACCGAATCAGCCTAGCTGCCCATTAACAGATGAATGGATGGAGAAAATGTACTATATATGCACGCGGAGTTTTTATTCAGCCATAAATAAAAATGAAATTCTCCTGTCATTTGCAGCAAAATAAATTGAACTGTAGGACATGGTGTTAACAAAACAAGCCAGACAGGAAAAGAAGCCACTGTACACCCTCCCACATAAGTTTAGGGGAAAGTCACCATGAAAATAGAAAGTGATTACTAGGTATTGAGAAGGGTGTGAAGCGGGAGAGAAGAAGGATGGAGTTGGATCGAATCGGTGGGACTGAACCCCGTTGACAGGTGCAATTGGAGTGTGCTGCTATAGACATAACCCTGAAAGACTGTGCAGTCTCAGGCGCACCACAGGGCTGTGCTGCCAACTGTGGGTAAGGTAGAATTGTCCTCAAAGTGGAGGGTGAAGAATGAGATCAGACAAAAGACAGATTCGCCACATATACTGCAAGGGATAAGATGGGTAGGGCAAAAGAACTGCCTATGACAATGGCGCGCCTTGTAAATGAGGGCAAGTCCTGCGTGCGTGCGTGCATGCGTGCATGCATGCGTGTTTACGTACATATGCGTACATGCGTATGTGTGTGCATGCACATGTGAATGCACATGTGTTTGCTTGTGTATGAGTGTACCTGCATATTCACATGAGGGGCTAGTGAGACTCCCAAACCAGACTGTGTTCTCGCGATGTTAAATCTGGAGATGAGGCTGGGAGTAGGGGGAGCTAGTCACCTTTGGAAGGTGGGTTGGTAGAAGCAACGTCCTACAGCCGCAGTGAGAGCCTGCAGGGATCGACTGTCTGGAAGTCGAACCAGAGCGTGTATTGATCCTGAAGTCACCCTTAGACGGGCTAGCCATAAATTACTAGTCAGTTTTCATTATGAGAGAGTCTTTCAAATTCTAGGAGTCTGCCCTTCTTCCTTTTATTATCCTAATGAAATACCATGGCTTGGCCTCAACTCAAGAAAACACCCCCATGAGAAAGAACACGCTTTCTTAGACCATTAGTCAAGCTCCTACTAAGAAATCTTGATGGCAACCTTGCTAGGAGCCCTCCTCTGCATGGGGGACAGTGTGAGAGCCAAATCCTATCACTTTAGAGGAGCCCAGAGGAGACACTGTCAGCCTAGATAACCCATGCTTCAGGAAGTAGACACTTGGCTGCAACTGTAATCCAGTGGAGACACACAGGTGCAGCTGGGCCCACTAAAACCTTTGGGTCATCCTTTCAGATAGTCACAAACTTGTTTTTAATTTCTTTTTTTTTTTTTAGTTTTTACTTTCTACTAGTGTTGTGGTAAGACTGTATAACATGAGATCTAGACTCTTAAAGACTGTGTTTAAACTCACAATATAGCATTGCTAAATAAAGACATAAAGTTGCACAACAGTTCTTTCTATAGATCTAAAATATTTTAATGTTATTAATTTGTAGTTGAGTTGACATTTAATAATTATACATATTTTGGGGTATAGCATTATGTTTCCAAACATGTATACCCTGAGTAATGATCAATTGTGGCAATTAGCATATCCATCAATGCAAACATACATACACTCTTCGTAGTAAGAATATTAAAAATCTTCTCTTGCAAAAGTATATCAATGTTATATCAATGTTAACTATAGCTTCTTTCAAGTAGACTAGAACAATAAACTGTTTCCTATCTGACTGCAACTCTGTACTCATTGGTCAAGTTCACCCCATGCTGTGATCATCAATGCTCTCTCTCTCTCTCTCTCTCTCTCTCTCTCTCTCTCTCTCTCTCTCTCCTCTCCTCTCCTCTCCTCTCCTCTCCTCTCCTCTCCTCTCCTCTCCTCTCCTCTCCTCTCCTCTCCTCTCCTCTCCTCTCCTCTCTTCTCCTCTCCTCTCCTCCATTGCTAAAGAATCAACCTTTTAGATCCTACCTATGAGGTCGCATGTAGAACATTCTCAATTGTGCATCTCTTGGTTTAAAAGGTGCCATGCTATCAGCATTTGTTAATTAAGTCCCTACACATGGGTTATTCATCTACAAATGTGAAGAGTAAGGAGCCATTGGTCCTCACGGAGCTTGTAAAGTAATAAAGGTGATGCATGTATGTCAGTTCAGTGTAAGGAAATTAGTACCATCATGAACAGCTGGTGCCAAGTGAACGGGGTTGTGTTGCACGCCTGTCTATGGGCCTTCAGATGAGAAGCTTTGAATAAAGTGGACACCCATGTGCAGTCCGCGCACTCTGCAGTTCAACAGTCAAGCAACCAGCTTTTCTTGATGCTTGAGCCAACTTAAGAGGAAAAAGTTTCCTCTAGTGCTCATGGGAGAATCTGCTGTTAACCAGAGATTTCTAGGATCCAGGTGCTGGGAGATTTCAGCTCTTATTTGAAGATAAACAAGCTAGAGAGCCCTAAATAGAAATGGGCTGCCTCCCTAATGTGTGTAAAGTTCAAATATTGACCTGATCTTTTCAGCACTTTTGCTTTTCTCTCATCTTCCCTCCATGTTCACTGTCCACTTAGAACTAGAACATCTGTTTAAAAATGATAGAGTTTGATTAATCCTACCAACCACCTTTGAGAGATTTAAATTTCCAAATTAGTAAGTATCTTGTGATGACATCCTTGCTGATCTTAAGGAATGAGTCCGCTGCCATGGAGTCATGGGGATTTTAAAAAAATATTCTTCCAGCTTTCCTTGTAGGAGTTATTTATGACACAAAACTTAGAGGTGCCTCCCAACAGACTTCATATTTGATTGGTGAGGAACTCTGGCTCTTGCCTGCTATCTACAACTTTAGTCATCTCTCTGCTGATCACTGGCTCCAGAATTTGATCAATAGTTAAGTTCCCTTTAGCCTTAGCCTGGGTAGTATACTGTGTGCCTGTCATAGGTTAGGGAGATTGTACACGTGGCCTATGAAAGGTCCCAGCCAATGATGTTACTGAGCATCTCAGAAACAGAAAAGATGGTTTCTGAAAAGCAAGCTTGACCATCATTGGCGTCTCTGCCCTCCCATGCTCCAAGAAGCCCATGGCTTACACCAGACTTCCTGGCTTCGGCTAAGTCATCAGCTGAAGATTGCACAAAGGGGAAACCAGTATGAGAGAGCATGACAGGTCACAGCCCAGCCCTGGTAACTGACATGATGGATCACAAATACTCCCTCGGAAGGATGGACAAGGAGTGGCCACACTTTAAGGGTGTGTGACATTGTGATTTGTCCCAGTGCCCAGAAGGACAAAATAAAAACTGACTCTGGTCCTATGTGACCCTCACCAGCAAAGGCATCTTCTGTGCCAAGGCTGCTGAGGCTGCAAAAGTCTTCTAAAAGCAAGAAGCAGGGTGATGGTGTGCCACATGAATGAAGAAAGCCGTTATCTATCCCAAAGAGTCATGGAGGCTGAGTGTTGTGGTTTGAATGTATTCAGGCATTGTGGATATGGTAGTGTGAGGAGGAGGGAACTCTTTCAGGGCCATAGGGCCATGAACATTTCATCCTAGCAAATGGGACTACGTATCCTTCAGAAAGAGACTTGCGAAAGAAAGAAAGAAAGAAAGAAAGAAAGAAAGAAAGAAAGAAAGAAAGAAAGAAAGAAAGAAAGAAAGAAAGAAAGAAAGAAAGAAAGGAAGGAAGGAAGGAAGGAAGGAAGGAAGGAAGGAAGGAAGGAAGGAAGGAAGGAAGGGAGAGAGAGAGAGAGAGAGAGAGAAAGAAAGAAAGAAAGAAAGAAAGAAAGAAAGAAAGAAAGAAAGAAAGAAAGAAAGAAAGAAAGAAAAGAAAGAGACTTGCCTCTCTGCCTTCTACCATACAAGGACACAGCACTAAAGCCCTCACCAGACACTGGTGTCTTGCTCTTGAACAATGATCTTGGACAAAGGCATTCTGTTGCAGACATACAGAAAGGATAATGGCAATTGGCCTTGCTGGGTGATGAAATTAGGGCAAAAAGCTGTGGAGGACCTTCCTGAAGCAAGGGACAGACAAAAGAGTGCTAAGGAGAGCTCAGGGGGCTCAGAGCTAACTAACATCACATCATCACCATCAATCATTGCTGATGAGTAGTTAGTCCTGGCCAGGTACCTGACCTCTTGCTGAGTACCTGCAATGTGTCAGCCTGTCCCCTCCACCACAAACCATAGATGGGCAGCTAGATGGCCCAGTTATAGAGATTAACAAAACAACTAATATTCACTTGTAGCTCATGTGTGAAGGCAGAAGTGGACACCACAGCCAGGCTCTTAGGGTTGGGGATGGGGTTGGGTTTGGGGTTGGGGTTGGGTTTGGGGTTGGGGCTAGGGTTGGGGTTAGGTTTGGGGTTGGGGTTAGGGTTGGTGTTGGGGTTGGGGTTGGGGTTAGGGTTAGGGTTGGGGTTGGGGTTAGGGTTGGGGTTGGGATTAGGGTTGGGGTTAGGGTTAGGGTTGGGGTTAGTGTTGGGGTTGGGGTTGGAGTTGGGGTTGGGGTTAGGGGTTGGGGTTAGAGTTAGGGTTAGGGTTGGGGTTAGTGTTGGGGTTGGGGTTGGAGTTGGGGTTGGGGTTGGGGGTTGGGGTTAGAGTTAGGGTTGGGGTTAGTGTTGGGGTTGAGGTTGGAGTTGGGGTTGGGGTTGGGGTTGGGGTTGGGGGTTGGGGTTAGAGTTAGGGTTAGAGTTAGGGTTAGAGTTAAGGTTAGGTGATGGGACTGGAGCTCCAGCAAGCAAGCAAGACAGGAGCCTTTGGAGGAAATTCAGATGCAGAGTCCTGGAATAATTGGGGAGATGCCTCTGCAGTAGGTTTTAGTTCACAGCCAGGAACCTGGAGCATTTGTTAACCTCAGCTGAACTCAGGTCCCTCTCTGTCCATGACAGCCCAGAATAAACAGCAGCCAGCAGCTGTGCAGGCCCCACACTGTGCATGGGGCCCAGATGGCACACTTGATTTTCTTTATTTATTTAGACGTCATTTTCAAAGTGATTGAGTGATTTCATCACTCCAGTGGGTCTGCTCAGTCTCCTGTCCCAGAATCAAGCAGGAGGAGAGGGGTTAGTCTGAAGTGTCTTATGGGTTTGTCAACTCACTGAGTCACCTTTGAGTGTGCAACTCGTCCGAGAATCAGAGCCAGGGCCAGCCAGAAGGCAGAAGCCCTCCTATTCTTCTACTAGTACTTTAGTGACAATGTTACCTTTCTAAAAAAATTTGGGGTATTTAGGGAAGTGTGTGTGTGTGTGTGTGTGTGTGTGCAAGTGTGTATGGAGGCTACAAGTCAACAACACTTTGTTTTCCCCAATTGCTGTTGACCTTCTGTGACAGAGTTTTCACTG
The DNA here is from genome assembly GCF_947179515.1 of Apodemus sylvaticus. Classification (NCBI taxonomy): domain Eukaryota; kingdom Metazoa; phylum Chordata; class Mammalia; order Rodentia; family Muridae; genus Apodemus; species Apodemus sylvaticus. Next base: position 118,532,843 of record NC_067477.1, read on the forward strand.
AACCCAGAGGTCACCATTCAGCTATGTCTGCTGTGGCTGTCTAGAATCACAGGCCCATGTCACCTCAACTGGATTTTACATGGATGCTGAAGACCCAACCTCAGGTCTGCAGGCTTGCTTGGAAGCACTTTGCTGGCTAAGCCTGCCCCATAGATGTGGGATCTTTCTTTCTTTCTTTCTTTCTTTCTTTCTTTCTTTCTTTCTTTCTTTCTTTCTTTCTTTCTTTCTTTCTTTCTTCTGTCCTTCCTTCCTTCCTTCCTTCCTTCCTTCTTCCTTCTCTCCTTCCTTCCTTTCTAATAAAATAAATCTGATGCCAAGAAAGAGTTCAGCATAGAGATCAGGAGTGTGCACTAAGGAAGCACTTTGATCCTGACACCACCCTCAGCAGCTGTGAGATAGGGGATGAGTTGCTAGACCTCTATGAGATTTGTTTTCCTTCTCCCTGAAGAGGCAGTTAATGACACTCTCTGTTCCTGTCACCATAACGACCTGAAAGGAATTCATACTTCAAGCCTCAGCACAAGGACCAGCCTGTGTCTTGTGCTCAGTAAACTTCTATAGTTCTACAGGACAAATGCAGGGCTGTCAGGTTACCTCAGGGCAGGGGAGGGGGAGGGAGACTGTGGTCCTCCCTCTTCAGCCTCCACCAGCAAGCCTCATGGGGCTTCTGTGGCTCCTGCAGGCCTTGGCAGTGGTGTGCTGGCAAGTGTTTAACAAGTGGCTCTTGAGGTGGCAGGAGGGTGACAGACTTGATTTTTTACCCTTTGCCAATTTCCATTCTATAAATGCTCCCATGGTGGCCAATTATGCGATGGCATCATGAGGTCACTGAGCACGGAATTGGGAAGAGATGAACACAGTTGGTTCCAGGACATCGCTGACCTTAAGACCCTGAAGAGCCTGGTACAGAAGCCAGCGAGTCTTGGAGACCTGCCCAGGTCTGGCTTTATTGATCTTTCTCAGGACGCCCCAGACTTTAGAGTTGTGCTCCCTACAATGTCAGTCACACATAAGGGAATAGACAGAGTAGAGCAAAAGGGAAAGACTTTGGGAAGCTCGCAGTCGTAGGTTTTAATAGCTAATCCAAATGGCTGTGCGTCTAACAGCTCAGTGACTCTTAATTAGCGGAGATTGAATCAGCAGAAGTGCCTCCTGGCGCTAGCAGGCCCTCCCTTCCGGTGCAGCCACTCAATTGCTGCTAGGGCCCATTGGGCAGCACGCCTCTGCTGCGGGATGGGGTAGTGGCAGTAGGCTGGCTGGGATAGCAGAAACTTATCAAGGATAGGTATGGTGCCTGGATTGGGGTGGGAGGGCTGTGTGGGGGAGCCTGAAGCAGGAGGAGCTGAGCATCTTGTGCTTCAAGAACTCAGCAGCTGCTTCAGGAGAAGGCCCCTGGAGATGGCAAGATGTTCAATAGAAGCAGCATTGGTATGGGAATCCAGGGGCCTGCTTTGGGCCAGTGTGGTATGGCTGTTTCTCCTTATAAACATTTGGGTATCAGGATGTCCTTAGTCTAGGAGGGGAGGAGGCTGAGATCAGGCGACTGCTTTCTGTAGCACACATGGAAGAGGCTGGAGTTCTAGTCGCCTGAGAAATGGCACAGGTGGCCACAAGCTGGCCAGAGGCCTAAGAAACCAGTCCATTTGTAGGGTGGATGCTAAGTATCGTTATCATGAAGAAAAGTGGGTGTGTTGTAAGTTATTCATAACCTGAATTGGGAACCAGAAAGTTTCAGACAAAATCAGCTTAGCATCACACTCCCGTGCGGCGGGGCGAGGTGGGATGACTGATGGGTTAGGTGTAACGAAAGCTTCCAGGGTTTGGCTTCTGTCTCCAGAATGAGACACACAGAAGCAAGGCTGGAAAACAAGCACCACCTCCCATGCACTTCATTCCAACTTCGGTTTGGGGTGCTGCTCTGCTCCCCTACCCTACTCCAATGAGTTTTTTCTACACTCAGATAGATTCTGGCCCCCCGAAAAATACCCTCAGAATAATTCACTTCTATTTTCATAGTGGGTCAGGTCTGTCCTGGTTTCAAATAAAAACAAGACCCATATTGGCCCAAATCAGGCTTTAAGCCACAATAATCACAGGTCATTGTTGGATAGCCTACAAAATAGGCACTCTGTGACCCCCATCCAGAAAGGGGCACTAGTGTAGGCCTCTGTGAACCTTCCTTAAGCCATGACTCAAAACGTTTGATACACGCAGAAGTCAAGGTCAAAAAGACCTAATGTCCAGCATAGAAGACTAGCTTGAAGGTCATACATGGCATTCAAGGGTAGGAGAAATGGCTCAGTGTCAGAGTTGAAGTTCTCCTCTACACAGGGGTCAAAATGGCTTCCCTTTATTGGAAACACCAGCCTTCCTGCATTTGGGTCTCTAAATCCTAAGCAGGCAAAAAGAAGCACCAAGGGTTCCCTGTGGAATGCCTTTGAAGAATGCAGCACAGATTGGGGATGCACTAAGTTGACTTCTATGAAATTGCTTTTTTATGGAACCAAAATGGTCCATTGCCGACAATTCTATCTGGCTTTCCCGAACAGGAAACCCTCAATACATACGCTTTCCTTTACACCCTCACTCCGCCATGACCTTCTTTACCAGAAAATATTGAAACCTCAACACACTGCCTCCAGGTCATTTACAGCTCAACACAACTATGCAATAGACAAAACACTTCTCCTGGGTGGCAGGTGGCAGGTGAATAGAGCAGGCCGGAGCTCTGACAGCACCTTGGAAACATCGGGCTCTGTGCTTTCGAAACACAGGAGACTTGTTATACATGCATGGCCCCAAACTCAGGCTTAGCAAGGCTGGCAGAGCCCTATGTTCTTGAACTGGACAATTCCAGAGAGGGGTTTTCTGTTCTTTTCTCTCTTCCTTGAAAACTTGGAGTTGTTTCAAATGTAAACACACACACACACACACACACACACACACACACACACACACAAATTCAGAAGTTGACAGACGAGAGAGAACAAACCTTCAACCTTGTTCTTCAACCTTGGAATGGCTCTCAGCTGGCCCTGAGCTTCCTCTTAGCAAGGCAAGGCTTAGTTAAAGAGTTAGAGATGGAGGGATGGCGGAAGCAAGAAAACCCAGGCAACATTGACCTAGGCCCAAGTCAACTGCTAACATCTCTTTTCTTTTCCTCTAGACCTCAGTTTTTTTGTTTTTGTTTTTCTTTAGTGAAATGAAGGCATGGTCAAATAAACTCTCATTTGCCTTTGGATGAGACCAGAGGAGGTGTATACACTGTACAGATTACTGCAGAATGAATGCAGCCAGGCACAACCCTGAGCCAGCTGTGATGGAGAATAAGAGGTCCTTACCAACGCCCTCATGCTCTGGTCCCCTCTGGGTTTGCCTCCTTGTGAGACCCCTCCTTTCTCCCACACGCTGTTGGGCCCTTGCCACTTCCCACACACCCTCCTATTCCTAACTCCTCCCCTGGAGCTGGAAACTAACTCCCTTAGCGTCCCCAAGCACAGATGACCACCCCCATTCCGTATTTAAGTACATCTCTGTCTCCACTCTTCACTGTTTCCATGGCTAATGACAGTGATGGGCTCTCATTCCTGGTATTTCACTTGCTCTCCCTATCATTAGTTCTTCAGTTGAGCAATGGGGGTGTAGAACTGACAGGAAGGGAACACGCTTAGAACCAAGATGCCTGACTCTAGCCCCAGGCTTGTCTGTAATGCCACACCTCATGCATCCAGGACAGCCAGCCAAAGAGGCCAGGATGCTGACAGAGCAGCAGGCCTCCTCTGGCCAAAGCCTCACGGGTCTTGAATGCCAAGACACATCAGAAAATCTTGCATCTTCAAACCCACCTTCTGCTCTTCTTGTAGCTCTTCCCCAGTGAGGTAACACTTTTTCCTTTGGCCCTTTGTCCAACTAGAATCCTCTGCTTTAGATATAAGTCACCGTCTCCACGTCCCAAGCCAAACCCCAGTGAGCTAACCAAATTACAGCTGCCCTCTGAACTTCCCCAGCCTCAGTTACCTCATGACTTGACAACTGTGGCTGTCACCATAAATCAAGTCTCTCCATGTGTTTGATCAGATTTTTTCAGTAGAGAATCTAATTGTTCTTATAGGCCTTTCAGGCCAGGTCATGCCAGGCTCAAGTTATGGGTAGTCTAGGATTTGAATGCCTGTAGTTGAAGAAGCCAGGAAGGCCGGGTACACAAGTGGCCGGCAAAGTAGAATACCTATAACCCCTGTAAATGCTGTGGCTGGAAGCTGTGGCAGCCTCTCTGCCATTACAAGGTGATCCCAGCTGACTCGATCATAAACTTCAGTGTAAGTGACTTCTCCCTTAAGCTTCTATGCAGCTCTCCTTGGGTGTTATATCTCTTAGGTACCCCCTCCCAAAATATAAGAGCCCCCAAGGAGAAGACTTGATTCTTATCTGTCTTTAATAATTCCATGGTTGGGGGAAAAAAGCATGTTGTATTTTAGTATTTCCCAACACTGTTGGGGTGAGAAAACATCATGTTTAAATATGTACATGGACTATTAAGTGTTTGGGGGTTCTGTTTTGTTTTGCTTTTGTTTTTATCAAATATGTCTTGGGAAGGACCTCTTGGAAGCCTCACTTTTCCAAAGAGTGAGATGAACTTCCAAGAGAAACACAGAATTCATAGCCTTTCTGTACTACTGCCATAAGATAACATCCCCAGGTATCAGGAGAAACAGCTCTAGGACCAGGGTGTTGCCACAGGAGATACCAGACAGCAAGTTCACTTAATGGGAAGAAGTCTCTCTGGTTGTGTCTATCTGTTAATGATAACAGTATTTACTCATAGACAAGAGGATAAAGTATCCAAAGAGACTTGCACGGGGGCTGGTACTGAACAGGTAATATATCAACAGCCACTTCTGGATTCTTGGTAATTCCTTGATGCTGAGTTTATTCTGAAGTAGGGACTAGGGATGCTGTCCAGAAGCACATTATCTTGAAGAAGCTGGAAGTGTTCCTGATTAGTAAGCAATGCTTAGCAAGACCAGACCAATGAATAGCCTCTTCTACAGGACCAGCTGACTCAGATGTTAAGTTCAGTGGAAAGAGCAGCTTCCCAGGAGCTGCGCATATCCCTGCCTCCTGTGCAGAACCAATGGTCTGTTGAAACCACCAAGGGACCACTAGACTCTCTCTCTAGTTACAACAACTGTCTGCTGCTCCAAGGCCAATCTCATCTAGCACGCAGCATTAAGCAGTGTGGCCACACTCATTTGCACAGTTCTTTCAGGCTCATGGATAGTTTCCTCTTTCATCACTTCAGCCAGGTCTTGTAGACCTCAGATAGAATTACCTGGGGTTATGCATCAGGAGAGATCTGATCCCAGCAACACTACAGGATTGTCAGAATAAGGATTACTTATGCCCAGTTCTCTGATAAGAGTTAGTAAGACATGGAAAGACCAAGCCAATTGTCCAAGCCTTTGCCTGAAGATCAACAGCTCATCATCTGCCATCTAGAAATATTCATATGGATTACAGAATGTTCTCCAAGGCTCCAGATAGCTTCCTCCACTTTGAGAAGGCAATGTTCCTAGCTCATTTCATCAAACATCCCAGTCACGTACCCTCATGCTTCTTTGTAGCCATAGTGACAGAGACCCTCCCTGCTGATCCTGGTTCTCCTTGGGTAGCCTGGAGTCTTCCTATAAGTCAGAGTGTATGTCCCGCACAGCATTCCCTTAATGTAACATATCCTTTCTGTTGAGTGTGGAAACCTGTGTCATAGACCTCTCCATGATCATATGTCTCCTCCCAGTTCACTGTCACCTGACTACCGCACTTCTTTATGCTTCATCCAAGGTGCTGCCCAAGAGCTGAAATTATAATGAAGGAGGTCATTCAGTGGAGGAGGTCAATGCCCAGTACTGCCCTTCCTTTTTCTTTTTATTTGTACTGAGAATTTGAAACAGCATAGGTGCAGAAGAGTTCTGCTTCTTGCATGTGAAGTTGATTTGTGTCTAAACAAACTCCTCCCCTCAGCCACCGCCCCCTACCCTGAAAGATGCTGTGCCAATTGCCTTAGTATAAAACACTCTGATTTCCCTACTGTGAGTTGTAATGGACTATTAAGCCCACGTTGCCCCATGACTCTCAACCTAGAGGACATCAATCCCAAACAAGAAGTTTGAAATGGCATTCCCTGGATGAGGCCACAAATAGACAGAGGCAAAAGCCCAGGCTGAGGCCGTTGTCAAGAACTCAAGCCATAGCAGGTCAAGAACAAAGAGGAAGGCTGCACTGCAGGCCAAGAATACTGCTGCTTCTTGGTAATTAGAGCCCAGCAAGGCCCCTAGAGGAAGGGCTGACTCTGCTATCCATACATGCTGTGGAGATGGCAGGCCCATAGCCCATTTCAACATGGAGTAGCGACTAGAAAGCATCCAGTGTCCAGAAAACTTCTTTGTCAGGCAACAAGAGCTTAGTAGACGGTCTCATTGGCTCTTCACAAAGGACTGCTGAATAAGGGTCTGATATTATTCCAATTTACATGTGAGTAACTGAGTAACTGAGGCCAACAGAGGATAAGCCAACTGCCAGAGTCTCCTACCTTCTACATCAGCAGTTCTTAACCTTGGGGGACCTCTTTGGGGTCACATATTAGATATCCTGTATATCAGATATTTACATTACAATTCATAATTACAAAAAATAGCAAAATTACAGTTATGAAGTAGCAATGAAAAAATTTTATGGCCGGTGGGGGGGTGGGGGGAGTCACCACAACATGAAGAACTGTATTAAAGCGTCACAGCATTAGAAAGGTGGAGAAGTATTGTTTACATGGTCAGGTAAAGACCTAAGCTCTCACTGGATCGATAGTGACAGTTTTACAGAATGATTGCAAAGATGGAATTTCACATGTGTCAGAGGACTTCTTCAAAAGCTATGTCATGAACCATTTGAGCCTTTAGTGCTGTGGCTTTTCCTATAAAGTGCCAGAGTCCTGTCATAGTTCTGTGACTCACTGGGTAACTGAGATGGCCCATCCGACTTTGTCAACTGTTCTCTCAAAGCTTCCACGATTACAATCTAAACAGTGTTATTGACATATGGCCACCTTGTAACCTTGCTTTCAGCTGACCTGATGGTCCAATTTGGGGCAGAGCCACCATGAGCTAAGGCCCATGGGTGCCAAGAAGACACAGGGCACAGCATATGAACAGAGTGCATTTATTATTACAGTAATTGTGGGAAGATGCCCTCTCTAGAGAGATGCCAGCATTTTACAGACACAGTTCATTCATTTTCATAAGCAGACGCAGATGGACCACCCTGGGGGACCATCTGGCCGAGTAGTGTGTGCCAAGCCAGCCTCTGAGAGATGGAGACACTTGGACTCACTGGTATGGGAACAGAATCATGTAAGTTACACTCTGACTCTCACCCGGACTGGCGCATAGACCATGTTTCCTCTTAAAAGGAAAGCAACTCTGCTCTTTATCCTTGGGGATCAGCCCACTTCAAGTTCACAGGAAAGGCTCTGAGGAGACAAGACACCCCAGAGACAATCCTTTAGAGCAAAATCCATGCAGTAAAAGTTCTCAACAGGCCAGCACTACCAGAAGCTGCATGGTTAGAAATACAAAGATCAGACTCCACCTCAGATCTGCTAAATTAGAAATCGCGGGTTTTTAAGAAATATGACACTCATATATGTCAAAGTGTAGAAACCCAAGTACAAGAGCAAAGGTTACCCAGGGGTTTTTAAGAAACATGACACTCATATATGTCAAAGTGTAGAAACCCAAGTACAAGAGCAAAGGTTACCCAGGACTCCCAGAGAGCAGAAGGAAGGTCAGCCCTTCTGCAACACACTTACCGAACAGTCATTGCTTCCTGGCTGAAGCAGGCGACACTACCCACATTAAAGTCCCTGCTTGTTTGCTCCGCATCTTCCCATCTCTCTGTCCAAGAGGCCTGTGCATCTTAGGAGTAGATGGGACCATGTTTCAAGGTCTCTTAAAAACAATAAGAAATAAAAAGAGGCGAGTTTCCCAAATGTCTTGCCCAAAGGTCTCAGGTTTTGGATTCAAATCTCTCTTTGTCCCCTAAGTACAGTATTCAGGTTTCAACTTCTGACTGCAGCAGCTCAGAACACCAGCCCATCTCTCCCTCCCCACTCACACCCTACCCTAAGCAGACCAAGTGGTTACCTTAGGTGCTCCCCCAAAGTGCTCCTAGAAATACCACTACCTCTCACTGCTGATCAAGGACATCTGCTCGTGGTGGGTAGCTCCAGGCTAATTAAAACTTCCAATGTGATTAGAAGCAAGCAGCTGAGTTCAGTCTAGTCTGGCACCCTTCAGCATCGTGACATACCTGATGTGAGAACCTCGATCAGAGGCGCCAAGCTGGCTCTCATTTTTTCTCTGTATCCAGGTACAGAATGGAGAAGTACCCCGTTGTTTTACATTGGGTCTTTCTCAGAGAGACATCAGTAGAGCCTGGTCAAAGGAATATAATTGTTACCAAGCTGCAAGCCGGTGGGAGGGAAGGCTGTGGAATGATTCACAATACTGGTCAAGGTGAACCGGGATCAATCAAATCCATAGGGAAGCTTGAGACTGGCAGGGGATGAGCAGAAACTACCCTGGAGGTAATAGAATTGATGGGACAGACTCAGGGATGGGGGGAGTGGCTATCAGAGACCTGAAGTCCATCGTGTCTGGAGCTTACTATTACCCATGTTCTAGAAAGTTATGGGGATCCATATTATCATGGTAATTTTCATTGTACTGTCACAACAGTGCAGGGAGTTCTGGACATTCCTGCAGGATTCTTCCAAACTCAGAGACCTATGGAGGATCCCTGGAATAGGCAATCTTCCTCCACGTCCCTATTGACAAGTCTAGTGAAAACTATTTTCAAGCAGATCATGGAGGGTGTACATGTGCCTGCATGAGTGTATGCATGTGTGAGCACACACCCACAAGTGTGCATGTGTGTTTGTACCTGTTACTTTGCTGTAAGCATCTCTTGTCCCTCTATCGTCATCCTTCCTAAAGCCATTAACCCATCTGAAGGCAGGAGACTTGTAACTATCACACTAAGGAAATGAGGAGACAAAAGAGGAATCTGATAGAACTCTGCTTATGAAGAGCTATAGAACTTGAGTTCATTGTTTTAAGTACTCAAGGGGGAAAAGGGTAGACCCAGGAATAAAAACAAATTCTAAGCATAGAGAGGCTATAAGAAAGTAAGAATGTGGCCATGGTCTCTCATCTTAAACAGGGTCAAAGACTGAAGCCTAAGAATGTTCTAGAAAGAGTCTTAAACCAGCAGAATGAACACAGATTCCAGTTCTCAGTGCCCTTCATCATGAGTCTGACCTTGAGCCAGCTTCCTCCTCTGTAATATGACCTTGGCAGTCCCATGTTGCTGGGTTGTCAAGATTAAATGAAATCCTTTATTCTGTTGAACTTCAGATCTAGAGGGTGCTGTGCAAATGAAGATCTTCATTATCCTGAGTCGTTGTTCCTCCAGGACGACAAGTGAGGTCAGGGAAGCAGATGAAGACCATCAGGGCAGGAAATTAGAAGTGAAATGGTCCCAGTGATTGGAACAGAGAGCCAGGGATCATATTGCTGAGCGAGTAGCCAGCTCTTGGGGACTGTCTGTGGAGGTCAGCCACCCTTGATTGTTTCTTCCCAGGTCAGGGCTCTGACAGATGGACGGCACGGATTGTTTCCTGATTCACACTGTGAAATGAATGCTGTGGACAGTTTACAGTTTACCGCCTGAGCCTGTAAATCCAAACTCCCCACACACTGCATGGTGCCTGGAACACATTAAATCTGGCATAAGATGGGGCATAAAACATACTGTTTACTTGATTTGATCATTTAACTGTCAAAGGAAATCAGACGATGAGATCCACTGTGGTATGAAATAGGGATCTGTGGCTCTGTCGGAAGTAGCCATCTACACTGTGATTTAGAGGAGTCACCCCAGCACTGGGATTGATCAGGGATTCGTGGTGACTCAGATAAGTGCCAACAGCACAGTGGACCATCCCATGGTAAGATCCACCCTTTGGATGACCTCACTCACACCAACCTTGATTCTGCAGGACCCTTTCAGGAGTTGGTCAGGGGAGTCTCTATACAGACACCTCACTCAAATGATGCCTTTCCAAATTACTCTTCCTGTCTAAAAATAGGTCCAATCCTCACCCTGCCTCACCTGGGTAGGTACTGAGAAACAGGACACAAAAAATGCTTTGAGGACTTTTGTAAATAGTGACGTGGGGACACCCCTGATGTCTTTAGAGTGTAAGCTTCTGCCTAAGAAAAGAGGCAGAAAACAAATAGGTTTTCTCCAGCTTTTTGAGTAGTCTTACTTCATTTTTTTCCAGGTTACAAAAGTCGTAATTCTCATTACAGAGCACATAAATTCGGAAAGGGTAAGAAAGAAAATTCGACACATTCATCAGCCCCCAGCTCAGCAGTGACTAGGCTTAACAATTTAATATATTCTCTCTAGCTTTTCGTCATATATAAAAATGGTTTCTGGCATGCTTCCCCAACAGTCTTACAGACAGGAATGCTGGGCTTTTCATTTAGTATCTGTTTTGCTTTGGGTTTTGTTTTAATTTTCCTGAATGGGTTGGGACTTTTTCCTCCCAAATGTTTGTTACAGGTTAAGACCAACTTTCTGTCCCTAAACTTCTTGGCACTGTTTTTATTTCTAGTACTCTCAACTGTGATTATCAGCCTAGGGCGTACATATCTGTATAGTTCCATTTCCTCAAAGGTCCCTTCCTGGCTATGAAAGTCTATGAAAGGAACACTGAAAGTCTAAGAGTCCAAATAAGTTTGTAATGTTCTTCAAGTGTGTTGTCAACTTTGGCTAGATATGCCACATGGCTTCATATTGTCACTAGCAGTACAGATGGCCTACAACTTATAGCACTTCAAGTTGATGATGCCTTAGCCTTACCAGTGGACAGAAGTGAAATGGCAGTCAGTGGAAACGTGGCTTTTGGATCTTGTTTTTCTGGTGGGCTACATCGTATGACACTCTCCTGTGGCACTGGACAGTAAACCACAGTGCCCAGTCAGCTACACCATTCCTGGAGAAGTCCCAGGACCCCTAGTGCATAGTTCTGGAGGCTGTGGTGTTTGATAGGTTAGGTACATTCAATGTGATGTCATCTTATGACATTGCATTAGTCACTGTTCTATTGCCGTGAAGAGACACCATAGCCAAGGCAATTATTATAAAAGAAAGCATTTAATTGTGACTTGATTACAGTTTCAGAGGTTTAATCCACTGTCATCATCTCAGGTAGCAAGGCAGCAGGCAGGCATAGTGCTGGAAAAGGAGCTAATTGCTAAATCCCGATCTGCAAGCAGAAAGAGCAACTCTGGGCCTAGTGAAGGCTTTGAAACGGCAAAGCCCACCTGAGTGACATACTTCCTCAAACAAAGCCACACATCTTAACTTCCAAAATAGTGTCACTCCTTGATGATCAAATCCTCAACCACCACAGACATGTTCAATTTTTAGTGGGTTTATCAGGGAATACTCCTATCATAAATTTTAGAGCATCTCTACCCACTCACATACATACATACATACATATATGCATGTATGCTTGCATGTATACACAATGCATTCATGCATGGATGTATGTTTACACATATGCACTCATTCATGCATATATGCAGGTATACCTACAGAAAGAAATGGCTAGAGAGACATTATATTATGCTATATTATGTTGATTTTACAGTCAAGTGAAGTGTTATTAACTATATCACATGTGAATACTCAAAACGTTTCCTGTCAGCATCAGTGTCATAAATAACATTTATTGTGAGCACTTCAAACCTTATAATTGCTCTTTTTTTCCTTTTGTTTTGGCTTCTAGAAAGCCCAGACACATATGCACTTTAGCTCTTATGTGGAGATCTGAGGACACTCTTGTTCTGTAATCTCGTTCTTCCTTCACCCTGATTTGTTTATTTCTGGGTTAGGCCTTAAGTAGTGCTTGCAAGTCACATGGAGTTCTTGGGAGATTTTTTTCCTTAGGGGTTGTTTGATTTTTGGTTTTAGACAGAGTTTCACTATCCAGCTGACTTGGCTTTAAGTCCCTGTGTAGTTCAGAATGTCTTCAAATTTGCAATGACCCTTCTCCTGCCTGCCAGTGATGGGACTGCAGATGCACGTCACCACACCCAAGTCCTCAAACCTTTTTTATAAGAATGCAGAAATAATTACATTTATTACCTCCAAAAAAAACTTAGGCTTGTATATTATCATTGAAGAGAAATGGCCTCATAAGCATGGCTAAAGAAATTTCAACATCTAAAGGAACCTACTCATTGTAAGGGTACTGTGAGACTCATGTCCCCTGGCCACCCTGGGTATTCTGACAGGTGGCTTTCATACCCAATTCCTTTCTGTGAAAGTCCACAGAGGTCTCCAATCCCACAAGTCTACCCACCCAGCCTATCTTCAGCTGACAGGAGGCATTCATTCAACATGGTGGGCAGGGAATCTATGCTTAGCTCTGAGATGTCCTGAGTCCAGCCTTTTGCCCAAGCACCTGCTCTAGGGAACTTGCTTTACAAAACTGACCTTTTTGTAAAGAATGGCTTTAAGTTATCCCAGGCTAACTTCATACTCACTATGTAGCTGGCCACAACTTCTAAATTCTGCCTATACCTCTTGAGAGCTAGAACTATAGTCATGTATCACCACACCTAATTCAGTGATGGGCATCAAGCCTCGGGCTTTGTACATGCTAGGTAAGCACTGCACCAACTGAACTACATCCCTAGACCAGGGCAATCTACTTTTGACCCAAGGCATCCCAGGATAGTAGAGAATGCCCTGGCAAAGTCTTAGATGGTTCCCTGGTAGAACTGGTCTTTAACCCGAGAGCTACCAAAGATAAGGAGGCTGCTTTGGCCAGCACTTGGCAGGGACTGAGGAAGGCTCTGCTGCTGTTCCTTCAGGATCAGAATACAAAATAGCGTGATGCCCATGGTGTGAGCCAGCCCTCTGTAATACCTGCTGGATCCCCCCTGGTGTCCCCTCTGGTGTCTCAAGTGCAATACCAGAGAGCTGCAAGGGGCAAGTCAGCATAGACGCGACTAGGGCCTACCGCCACCACCAAGGTGCAGCTGTGTGCTGCAGGGAGTCAAGGGGAGGAGTTTGCCTGCCACAAGTTTAGTCCTGAGGTAATTCTGGCTTGCCTGTGCTTTGTTGGAGGACTCTACACAGCTTTCCACTGCACTTGGATTTTACAGTCCCATCAATAATACATACAGGTTTCCATCTGTTTGCTAACACTAGCTTTTTTCCATGATTCTGACGTTTGCTGTCCTACTGGGTAGCCTTCTTGTGTGTTTCTGCTTATGACCCTCAAGGAATTGAGAGAATTCAGTATAAGAAAACGATGAGCAACACATAGTAGGTGCTCGTGCATAGTAGGTGCTCATGGGCAGCTGCTTCATCGCCACCACATCATCATCCCTTCCTCCCTGCCCGTCATTCCTCCTCCTCCTCATCATCATCTTCTCCTCTTCATAACCTTTCTCCCTGTTTTGTACTTCTAGGGTTCAACTCTAACCTGAGAAACTCATAAAGGAACTAAAAACTAAACCATGCCAGGAACTTCCGGACTTCTCACCAGTATAGGCAACCTTCGGTCTTTTCACAGGAGGTTCGTCCCCTTTCCCACATGTCCTGAGCCTGGCCTGTGTCTATCAAACTAAACAGCAGCAAAGTTCTTCTCATGTCCTCTAGGAAGCCCTTGTGTCACTGGCTGGGAGGATGACCTATCCACTCCCCATTGCTAGATCAGGCCCACTGTCTTGTTTCGTGTCTGAAAGGAGGTCTTTCTGGCTGTCTCCCAGCCTCTTACCGCTTTACTAGAAATTAGTCATCTGCTCTGCTCTCTGTATGTGACACAGCACACAACAGCTTGCCTGCCACAGCTCTATCAGTCCCCCAGATCTACGAAGGTATAAGTATGCAGCTGTCTTCCTGCGGGAAGTTAGGAGCTCCAAGTACATTCTTTTTAAAGGTTGCTAACGTCGCAAGGTGCCTCTGCTTGCTTTATTCTCCATATAGACAAATCCCAGCTTTCCCACATGGAGTCATGGGAATTGGGGTTCCATTAAAGTCCTCCTCGGCAAAATGCCTTTCCTCTAAAATATCTGCTCTAAATGGTGTGAGTGTGGCGCAAATTCCCCTTCAGAGCCTATTTCACAGAGTGTTTCTTACACAGTGGCGACCACTTAGCTTTCAGCAAACATCTATCACACCCCACAGGGCATCAGACAGCGTTCTAGGCTCTGGGAACTTAGTACAGAAAATCCAGCAAGTTCTCGTTCCCTCCCTTGAATGTTGTCTGGGAAGAAAGGCCCATCCAAACTAATAAGGAAAGGGAGTATTGCCCAAGGCAAGCAGCAAGAAGGAAGACCATAGAGAGAAGTGAGCCTAACTGGGGACAGGGCAAGGATTTGCGATATAGTCACAGGGGAAGCGTTCTTAAAAAGGTAACATTTCTGTGGAGATGAGGAGGCAAGGGACTGAGGCTCTCTGGTCTCAGTGAATCCGTTGTGTGACCATCAAGTGGCTCATACTACAAATACAGTGTAATCATTTGCTACCCCGAGGTGGTTTACAGAATGCTTGTTCATGATCTGCTCATTTGACCCCGTTACTATTTGGGCTGGAATGTCCCCCACGGACTCTGGCTCCTGGAGTTTAGCTGGGGGGGAGGGGGGGTCATGGAACACATGGCTCAGCTAGGGGAGGAGGCTGGGTCTGGGCAAGCCTTGAGGGAGACACCCATTTCTAGTCACAGCCTGAGTTCCTGATTCCTGCCCCACACTGTGTTAATTAACCTATCTACTGCCCCAGTTTCCCAGTGCTCCACACCCAGCCCCCGGCCTCGATGCTTTGCACACCCTGATGTACTTATTGCATCCTCAGAGTCTATGGGGCAAGGTAAGTGTCTCCTCCCAGAGGCTGCCTCTGTTATGGGTTTTGTCACAATAATGAGAAGAGAAACGCATTCACACATGCGCACGCACACGGGCATACATACTCACACACACACCCAATAATAACCTCTCATAGGGATGACATTTTTATGTGACTCAGGGGGACATGAAATCTGATATTTAGGTCTCTCTTTTATTGACTTTGTCTTAGTAGCTAACAGTTCTCTAAGAGCGCCTTGTTAGTCTTTTAAGAGGCCAAGATCCTGTCTTAGAATTCCATTGGCTCACTAAAACTAACTCTGTGCTTGCCTCCCTCTCCCTCCCCCTCCCTCTCCCCCTCCCTCTCCCCTTCCCCTCCTCCTCCCTCTCCCCTTCCCCTCCCCTCCCTCTCCCCCTCCCTCCCTTCCCTCTCCCCTCCCCTCATCCTGTCTCCCTCTCCTTCTCCCTTCTTCTCCCTCTCCCTCTCCCTGTCCCTCTCCCCCTCCCTCCCTTCCCTCTCCCCTCCCCTCACCCTGTCTCCCTCTCCCTCTCCTTCTCCCTGTCCCTCTCCTTCTCCCTCACCCTCTCCCTGTCCCTCTCCCTCTCCCTCTCCCTGTCCCCCTCTCTCTCCCTCTCCCTGTCCCTCTCTCTCTCCCTCTCCCTGTCCCTTTCCCTGTCCCTCTCCTTCTCCCTCTCCCTCTCCCTGTCCTTCTCCCTGTCCCTCTCCCTCTCCCTGTCCCTCTCCCTCTCCCTCTCCCTCTCCCTCTCCCTCTCCCTCTCCCTCTCCCTCTCCCTCTCCCTCTCCCTCTCCTTCTTTCTCTCCTCATGTCCCAGCCTGGTTAGGTTTTTTATTTGTCTGAGGATGTTGTTTGTTCTTGCTTAGTTACTATTGTTTTGTTGTGAGTATGGTTGTTTTGAGACAGTCTTGTCATAGACCTCCAGCAATCTCAAACCCATTGTCCCCTGCCTCTGCCTCCCAAGTTCTTGGATTACAACTCTGCACCACCTTGAGGGCTTATCTCTAGCCAGGCATACATATGTTCTACCGGCTTGAAGTTCACAGTCCATTCGGTCTGTTCCTGTGCCTGCTACAATAGCCTTTCCTACTCTGGTGGCTCTAGAAAGTTGGTTTAAAACATCAGCTTCTGAGTGAGGCAGATATAAAATCCTAGTGCTCTGACCTTGAAAATGACCTCACAAATCATTCTCTGGGGGTCTCGTTTTCCTCTCAGTGAAAGCAGATGATAAGCAGTACAGTAAAGCACATCTGTAATCCACAGTGGGATTGTGGGCTTTATAGAAAGACTGTCCAAAAATAAAGAAAAATTAAAAAGCAGGAGATAACAATTATTTCATATATTTTCTATAAGGGCTAAATTATATATACACACACACACATACACATATATACATATACACATACATACATATACACATACATATACACACATACATATACACATACATACATATACACACACATACACATATACATATATGGCGAGGGTGTGGCTACCATTTGCATGACTGGTATCTGTATCAACAACCAATGGCTTTCCTGTCCTCTCAGCCAGTCGCCACCCCTTCTACCATGGGTAATATAGATGGAACCAGTCCCCAACCTTGGCCTTCCTTCTAGCTTCAAGAGGGCTGAGTCCATACATTTCCAAACTGGGGTGCTCAGGGGCTACCATTCATGACCAGATGGTTGTGTCTTCATTCCTCCAGTTCTGAATAGCACTCCCCTCCCGCCGTTTCTTTCCTCTCCCATCCCAAGCATCTTCTCTACTACATAGTCTGAAGCCTGGTCCCTGCAGTGATCACACTTGTGGCTTTAGTTTATTTGTGATTAGTAGTAATTCTCCAAAGTATAATTGGAATTGTTCATTACTTACAGAACAAACAAGAGAAGAAAATGACATGTTTTGTGAGGAGTTGTGTGGTGCAGAATAGTTAAAGATCACACCATGGTTTGGGGAGACTAATGGTAAAGTGTGCACAGGGGTCATTTATAATATTAAAAATAAAATTATTGGTACATCTTTTCAGAAAAAGCAATGAAGATAAATGTCAAATGGGAAACCTTTGGAAAAAAGACCATGTAACAAAATGAAGGGGCTACTGGGGGCTGCAAAGGAAAAAGACATTTTTAATTTCTTCAGTGAGCTCAGCCGTGAAAATGAAGCATGTTCTGCCTTCTCCTGATGGCCTGCAGGACTCTGTGTCGTTCTTAGGAAAGTCACAGGGAGAAGGAATTTGAAACAAGCCCTTGGTGTCCTTCTGTGTTACCTGGAATCCCTAGTCTCATCCTGACGCTCTGTCTCCTGTTACCATCCTTCTCATGCTCACCTCCAGGCCGCTCACCCTGTCGGGGCACCTCCAGCATGTCACCCATGCCCCCTCGAGCCTCTTCAGCTCTCTATAATCATCAGCCTCCCCCAAGCCATCTTCATGACTTGCGTGGTCAGTCCCAGAGGCAGCTAGCCAGCTGGCTCTTCACACTTCCGTTCACCTCAACTCAATCTCTCCAAATCACTCAGAGGAACTTCATTAAGACTTAGCAGCTGGCCTGGAGAGATGGCTCAGCAGTTAAGAACTCTTGCTGCTCTTGCAGAGGACCCGGATTTGTTTCCCAGCACCCACCTCTC
Organism: Apodemus sylvaticus; assembly: GCF_947179515.1. Taxonomy (NCBI): domain Eukaryota; kingdom Metazoa; phylum Chordata; class Mammalia; order Rodentia; family Muridae; genus Apodemus; species Apodemus sylvaticus. Next base: position 118,550,469 of record NC_067477.1, read on the forward strand.
TATTCCAGGGGCTCCATCACCACCATCTGGCCACTACCAGCACCTACATGCACATGGTACAAATACAGACAAGTAGGCACATACAACACACACACACACACACACACACACACACACACACACACTTACTTACTTACTTATTTACTTACTTACTTACTTACTTACTTACTTACTTAAAAATCAAGTTGTTTTTTTTAAAAAGACCAGAATTTGTGTTTTGAAGTCAGTTGTTTAAATTTATTACGCAAAATCCGTACCTCTAACCCCAGGTTTCAGGATTCTGCCTGCCTATGCTTCTCCTATGGACAGTTCTTTTGACCCTTTGTGACTAACCATTCTGGGCCATAATAGCATTTGCTCTCTTTCTAGATCATGACACCCTTCCTACCCTAGCTCTTCAATAGATAGCCATTTCCCGTGACTGGTTCTCTCTCTTCCTTCAATGCCAGCCCCATCATCCCTGTGCCCACTGTATCAAACTAGGTTCCAAGTCACCCCCACTTCTGAAAACAGCCCTCTGGTAAAGCAAGCATTGAACTGGATGGCAAGAATGGAGAAGAATGAGGTTGAAACTTTTCTTTTGGCATAACTTAAAAGGAATGAGAAACTCCTAACAAGACCCAAAACCCTCCTGGCGTGCATCTACTTGAACTTCGTGATCAAGTTTGTCCTTCTTTGATGTAAAATCATTAATACTTGCAATGTGCAAGGCACTCTCCAGGAGGTAGCATGAGTAATCCAAACCCTCCTGCTTAGAAGGAGGTACAAGTCTTCTTTCAAGGAGAAGAACTATCAAGGAGATCAAGGAAGTGGCATCTGAGATAGGAGGAATTGTTCAAATTGAGACAACTCTAGACATCTAAAACTCGTTGCACAACCACTATTAGAAGCTGACAATTTTGACACCTAATTAGATGCAGAAGCATGGACCATATATAGAAAATAGAGTTTAGAGTGTTTGCAACAGAAACTATAGGAAGATTGGGCCTTGAAGAAGCCAGGTTTAGAAAGCTAAATTGGATCATGAGTTGAGTCCAGAGGCAAATAGAGATGAAAATTCATCATTGCAGGTGTGATTTTTTTAATAACTATTATTTCTACTGGAAATTACTTTGGGCTTGTTCCCATCATTAGTTTTGCTCTAAGAATCTGGATCTATAGAGCTCTGCTCTGCCATGAGATATGAAGAATGCCCACAGCTTCCTTGGGTCCCTAAGATTGGTCCTGCCTAATCGACCGCTTCCTGGGTCTCTCTACCCATGTTTCATGACTAATTCTCTAAAGCCCATGCCTCTATAGTTAGCTCTCAGTAAGAACATACCTATTTATTGTTCTGTAGGCATATGATCTCATCTGACCTTTGCAGAAACCTGTTCATTAGACTACATTATTAAGGAAAACCTATGAGTTGAGTTGGTATTCACCCCACTAACAAGCAGAAGTGAAATAGAACCTGGAATCATTTTCCCTACACCTTAATGAATATTATCAACACAATCTGAAAATAATTTGTGTTGGACCTCCTAGAGTCATTACAGAAATGTGGTCTGGGTTCAAAAGGAACTCCTGGACGTGGAGGAACCCAGGATAGTGAGAGCAAGAGTTGGTGAGTCTTGACCATGGCTTATAATTCCCCGAAAGAGAGAAGAAACTAGAGGACCATATATCCAATGTGAGGGGTTCTCAGATTTGGGCACACCTAGGTATTATTCCCAATGCTTGTGGATCATGCTAGTCCATGCCTCTCCTAGATATCCCTCTCTGACAGCTTTCAGTGGTTCATTTGCTACGTGATTCTCACGCCTGTGGGAACAGGAGCCCTGGCCCATGGAAATGCCTGTGTTTAGAGGATGTTGGTACTAGGAAGCTATAGCCAAGATTAAGGGACTTCTCCATGTTCTCACAGACCTAGAGGCAAGGTGAGACTTCCATCCAACTCCCCGACCCTGTAGAACAGTGGCCATAGGCAGCCATCTGTGACTGGGCCTCTCCTTTAATGTAGGAACCAAGATGCCAGGTCTTTAATGAGGTTGTCCACACTATAATTTATGAGACCTAAAGTCTTCAGAAGGACTGGTTTCTGCCAGGCTAAATTTACACAGTTCACAAGCTTTCCAACGCCCCCATTAAAGTCAGCAAGGAAGCTGTAGCTGTTGGCCCGTACACACAATTCAACTTCATCCTCACCATGTCACCATTCATTTTCGTGTCTCTTAGCTTGTTTACCCCTAAGCACCTGGCTCTTCTAGGCCTGGGAAGTATGAAGTCTCTACCAGGCAGGTGGGAGCCCAGCCCAGCCCTGGATTCCAGCTCTAGCCCAAGCCTACCCACAAATCCTCTATATTAAAAGATCGTCCTCATATCATCTCCAGTTTGATTTAAGAGTAAGAACCCCTTCTCATGAAAGCAGCTCTCAGTCCCCTCCCCTGTAATAGATGCCATCAGTTAGGGGAGAGCAAGCAGGTAGGAGATGTCCAAAACACTGAGACAAATGTGCTTTTCTTTAAATGCCACATAAATTCCCTTAATTAAAAATTAATTTCATGCTCCAAAATTGGACACTCATCTAACAAAAAAAAAAAAAAAACTTGAACTAGAAAGTTGTATACATTTCATAGCATTTAATCTCTAAGACACAGAGGAAGGAATGGGAGTATGTGTGTGTTTCTGCTTCAAATACAGTCAGGGAAGGATTCATTCCCAGCGAGTGAACCCAATAAGTCACCCACGGTGTAGAACAGCGATTCACGGAACTTGACCTGGACCACACATGTCGCTGATGCAAATCTAAACTAATTTCTGCAGCATCCACTGAGAAGATAAATAGACAAACAAATGTGCCATGCTGTTTCAGAAGAGATGTTCCAAGATGCAAATGATGGATGTCTGGGACAGGAAATGCCAATGTGAGGCCAGCTTGCTGGATGAACAGCTTAGCAGAAGGCTTCAAGGGAGAGCCATTGACACTGTTGGGCATTAATCAAGTTGGCACTAATGATAGCAAATCCATCTCACCAACTTGTAGCCATCAGTGCCATTGTTTAGAACCCAACAGGAGATGGTGGACAGAAAGAGGGTTTGAGATAAGATTTGAGGTCAACACTCTAGTGTGCAGGAGGATGGAGGAGGCATGGAGACAGTTCCCATCCAAGATCCCACAGATACTGAGCTTCAGAACCCTCCAGTCCTCCAAGATCACGCCACTCCATTGTGTGCCTCCAGAAACACCCAGAGGTCTTTGGGTATCTTCTCCTTTGGGTCCAAGGATATCTCCTCCAGAGATACAGATGACCATGACCTGAGTGGCACATGAACACCAAAACTGTTTCTCACATACCTGCCAGGTGGCTCCTGGGGTCGTCGGCACTGCTTCTGGGAGATGGTCTATCATGAGTCATGGGACAAGATGTCACTGGAGGACCATCTGACCAAGTTCTCCGTTCCTGTCTTTGGTTTACTAGTAAAACACTTCAGTAAGCAACTGGTCACATGTTTTAAAAGCAACTGTTTAAAAAGCAACAAGCATTGCTTAGGCTCTTAAATCCCCAGTCTGATTAATCAGGTGGGAATAATAACTGTTCGACTAGGGTTTTTATAGGCTTCAGACAAAGAAGGCTTAAGGAAGCACATTGCAGGCTATTAAAATGCTATGCAAAAAAGGAGTGATGGGGATTTAATACGCCCAGTGACTCACATTGTCAGTCTGGAAGGAAGTGCTGTTTCAAGGGCTAAGAAGTAAATTTCCATAGTGATGACCATTATTAATGAAAGATCCCTGAGCATCAGCTCTCCCACAGGTGATTTCCTCTCTTACCTTACGTGACTGGGGAACCTGAGATGTTTCAGTGATACTTAGAAATTACCAGCACCCATAGTGTACCTGCAGAGATACAAGGGCTGCTTTCTCATGCCCAAGCCCCTCCCTTTCTCACTGCTCCAGAGACAGGCTACAACTACACCAGGATCTTGACCCACTCCTTAGGGTAGAACAATATGTGTACAACCACAGAGAAAATGCTGTTTAGGAAATGTGGGTCCTTGTTTAAAACCATTCACCAAGGACATTTTCCTCCTAGGAATTTATGGGCTCCATAAAAAAAGAACTTGAGGAGACAGAGCAGTTGTTTTTGGTTGTGCCTCATTAGTTCTGAGTTTGGGCTGGCAGTAGAGATCGGAGTACCTGCAATCTATCTAATTGAGTCTCTAGTAAGCATTAAACTCACTCAGTCCAGTGGAGAATCTACCAAGGAATCTGGAAGTCTCCAGGAGAAGAATGGAGATAGCGGAGAAAGCAGGGCTGAAAGAGATAGCCTCTTCGGGCTGGTGCTGAGCCTGAATCCAGGAAGAGATCCCAGGGATAAAAATCCATAAATCAGGGGCCTCCAAAGAGCAAAAGCCGCACTCTCCACTACTCCTGCACCCCTCCTTAAGACTTGTGGGTGAAGGGCAAGCATGCCAACCTTCTGCACACTATGCCCACCATCAGCATCAGGCACATCCATCACTTGGATGACCCCTTGGACAGAAACAGCACAAACGAGAGAACACAATGTGAAATGCATAGATTTCCACCAATCCCTTGGCAAACCAGTGACCCCTCTGGAACTTTGTATTCTCAACAGTAAAACAAATTTAATAACACCTTCCTCTGCTGATGTGCAGGACCAGATTAATTCCCAGTTATTATGGAGGTGGAGGGGTCTGTATTACCAGACACTGTTGCAGATGTGGAAGACTCCGTACCTCCCTTCATGTTAGTGGTAGTTTGCTGAAGAAGACAAACAGATAATGATACTATGAGGCAGAACCTCAACTATGCCACGTGCAAGAAGTTATGTGTTCGGAAACCCAAGTGAAAGAAATGTTTGGGGAGAGAAAAGGAATTCATGAAAATGGGTAAGGTCTAGTATCCAGATGCTGAGATAGGGCTGATGGAAGTTGACTCCAAAACAATGACAGTGGCCCACACAGTGCTTATTGATCCCACAGGAAGCATACTCTTTAAGCATCAGAAAGAGAAAGAGAAATAGAGACATTCAGATTTCATTGAAACTTTAGACACCTGAGTAACAAAATACACTATGAACATTCACACTATATCTGCAAATAGAATGCATTCAAGCCCTTTATAAATGACCTCACACAAATCAGTATGTATATACTCTTTGATGAAGGGACAGGGGGTGGGGGGAAGCACTTTCTTATCATGCCTGACACTGTGAGTTTACTTTAACCTAGCCCTGAATAAAAACAATAAAAGAATTTAAAAAATAAAAAGAATCTAAAAGCTGAGAACACATGAAAACCTCCTCCTCATTAAAAAAAAAAATCAGAGCAAACAGCTTTTATCTTAAAATAAAAATTCTGATAACACTCAAGGTGGACCAGGATGTAGAATGGAGGCCGTGCATTGTATGATCACAGCTGGGGAAGAGTGTAAATTGGATTCACTTCTAGAAAGCAATTTGGCAATGTGTATCAAGAGCTTTTAAAATGTTTATACCTTTTGATTCAGTAATTCCACTTCTGGGAATCTATCCTATGAAAATAATCGGAAATGCAGGCAAAGGTTTATGCACAAAGATATTCTTCAAAGTGTTATTATAAACAGACTAGCAGCCCAATCGTTGAATAATCTTTAAATAAATGATGGCAGATATCACACTGGATTGTAGCTATTAAAAAGAATTCGAGAGGGAAATGTTTAAAACCCTTGGAAAAGTTTGTCATTGTTTTAAGACCTGTTCATGTATGAGGGGACCATGAGTGCTTCCTAAATCACAGACAGAAAGAACTAACAGTAAATTAGCCAAGACGGTTTTTAAAGGGGGAGAGGAAGCCTCTGGGTTATGGGACTCTGGGTGCTCTTTTTGTTTGTGTTTTTACCTTGCTTCCAAAGACATTAGACTTTATTTTAAATAAAGGAAAGGTGCAAGAAGCAATAAGATGAATACAGCATGTGAAACACTCACTCCTGTGCCCTTAAAGATGTACAGCGGGTGGACTGTGTGCATAAACGGCAGAGCTTAAAATGTCTCATAAGTTAAGGGAAGCTTTATAAAGCCCTTGAGTTTTCCTATGTTTTCTGTGGCAGGCTGGAGTGAGAACCATCTGTGCTATGACTAAGGATCTCCTATGATAAAGCCAAGGGAAACTGCTTTGAAAATGAAGTCACCAAGCACATGCACAGAGCCTTTCTTATTGTTTTAAATGCCCTGCTTCTACACAGCTCACAGCTAGAAATCCAAAGGGCTGACTTCTGCTGTGCTGCATCATGACCAGGGTACAAATGTGTTTCTTCCTGGTCTCTTCCCTTCCCACCCCTGTGGTGTTTTGTTTTGTTTTATTTTGTTTTGTTTTATTTTGTTTTGTTTTGTTTTTTAATGAAGCCAGTAGAATACACTCCTGTGCGTATACCCAGAAGATGCTCCTACATTTAATAAGGACACATTCTCCACTATGTTCATAGCTGCCTTATTTATAATAGCCAGAAGCTGGAAAGAACCCAGATTCCTTCAACAGAGAAATGGAGTTATGTGTAGAAACTGAGGTGTATATATATACACAATGGAGTGCTATTCAGCTATTAAAAACAGTGAATTCATGAAATTCTTTTTCAAACGAATGGAATTAGGAAGTGTCATCCTGAGTGAGGTAACCCAATCGCAAAAGAACTTGCATGGTATGCACTCACTGATAAGTAGATATTAGCCCAAAAGCTCAAATTAAACAAGTTACAATTCACAAACCACAGGAAGCTCAAGAAGAAGGAGGACTGAAGTGGGGGTGCTTTGGTTCCTCTGAGAAAGGGAACAAAATACTCACAGGAGCAATAATGGAGACGAAGCATGGGGCAGAGACTGAAGGAAAGGCCACCCAGAGACTGCCCTACCTGGGGATTCATCCTATAAACAGTCACCAAACCCCGACACTATGGATGACAAGAAGTGCAATCCTATGGATCTCGAGGGACTCCACCCTAATCTCATAATCTAGTCTCTTCTCTAAATGTCTAAACAGAGTAGGATAAAATTTTCACCCTTTTAATGCCATTAACACGTAGTTTGAGTATTAAACTTGCCAGTGCTTGGAGACAGGATAGAGACTGTATTTAGACCTCTGTCTGAAAGAGGGTAAAGAGGTCGGGTGATGTCACAAGGCTTCCATTTCTTCCCACATGTTACCAGTAATAATGCAGTCCTGGCCTATCTGTCACAAGGTCAGAGCACAGATGATTATTGGTCTCTATGTGCCCTGAATTCCTGGGGCTCAGTTCTCGGGGCCGCAAAGCTCCCCTAGTCAGTACCTCAGGAGATAACCTTTCCTCTGCTTTGGGGCTTTGGGAGGAGAGACTCGCTCTTCCCTGAGACCTGCTATTAAGGAAACATTTCTCCCCTAACTTCTGATAAAATGCTCGCAACATACAAAAATAAACAAAACATGAGAGAGTTTATTCCAGAGCCAAATACATTGACCAACAACCTGGGAACACAGATATAGTTACAGCAAATCCCATGTCCTGACATAGGAGCAGTTGCTTATATATAATAATAAAGAAAAAAATCATAAATGGAGAGACTCTCCAAATCCATTAGTAGAAACATCAGGTAGATAGTTCACAACAAAACAAGTAAATCTCTGCTCTCAGTCTTTAATGTTATCAGATAACCTTCATAGACAGTGGACCAAAGGAGATGGAGGTTTGTTTGTTTATTCCAAAAGGGCTTGCCCAGTGAACACCAAGGTGTCAGGCCACTCACAGATAGGCGATAAATTATACTGAGGGATTAACCCAAGACCATTCGGTTCTGGACCTGCAACATTCCAACTCTCCAAATCACTGAGCTAATGTTTAACATGTCTGAAGCTTTTTTTTTTTTTAACAAAACTAGAATTTAAGCAAAAGCACGATGAAATTAAAGCCATAAAATGAGTTTGACTCCTTACCTTTCCATGAGAGCATTGGCTCTGTGATGTACTTTCGATTTTTGTTTTCTTCCTGGTTTTTATCTGTGTTTTAACTGTGTTTGTCATGGTGTGGGAAGGAGGGTGTGGCTCCATTGCACAGCAGAATGTGTGGTGTACTTAGGGCCCAAGAACCACTGGAAGAAACTTTACCCGGTGCACAGGGAAAGATGAACAACTTTCTTCTCCCTCTGTGGGCAAGAAAAGTGGAGAGATGACCAGACCTAGGACCTATGGGCACTCATCCCAGAAGCAATTTAAAGCACTGAGACGTCCACCCAAAGCCGCACTGGGCTCCAGCTGGCCAAGGCCTTGGCTGATGAAGCCGGAGATTCCTGCTAGAGCTGGTCTTAGACTGCATATTAATGTCCTGTCCCTGCTGTAATGAACTTCCAGAGGCTTAATGGCTTCAAACAACAGGAATGTATTCTCTTACTGTTCCAGAGGTCTGAGGTCTGAAATAACTTTCATTGGCCACTCACAAAACAGTCTGAGATGAAGACTTTGCTGAGAAGTTTCTAGAAGCATGCTGTTGGGCTGGGCTGTCTCCTCTGGAGAACCAATTTCCCGGCCTCTTCTAGCTTCTGTGGGGCCTTTGTGGTGCTTGGGTCATAATGCCCCTTCCTATTCTAAAATTCATGCTTTTCTTGTTAAGTTTGAGGGGAGGAGGGGTCTTAAGGGACCCAATGGCAGAGAGAAATGGAGTCAAAACAATCGAATTTTAAGCAAAGAGTTTATTCTCTAGGGACACAGCAGGGAAGGCACAGTTTGTCCTTCTAAGGTCCCTGGAGAGAGAATAGGAAATGGAGAAGATGTGCTGCCCCCGCCCCCACCCCCACCCCGAACTGGGTCTAAGTTCAGCCAACATCATCTAACTAGACTTACCTGAGGCAGGTGTTTGTGAAATCCCAATGCTATTCCTGGATGAGGGGTGTTTGAAAGAACCAGTTAGCACCAGTTCTGCTTGTAGCCTCAGTGCCTTTCAGGCTTTGCTCTCTGGAAGAGCCTGTTCCCAGAAGCAGGGGAGAGAATGGTCCCCCGCCTCCATGATCTGAGAGCTACCAGGACAGCTCCTGTTTCTCATAGACTCTCTTGCTTCCCTCTGATAAGGACCCTGGGGATCCCACTGGGGCTCCCTGAATAATCCAGGAGGATCAATCGCCCTAAAAGGTTTAATTACAACCACCCAAGTAAAGTTCCCCTTTACCACAGAAGGTAACATTCATCATTCTATTAGATTCTTGGGACTGGGGACCATTATTTCAAACAGTGTGTTTTAGAAATAACCTCTGAACACAGGTGCCCATGAACCTTCCTAGAGGCTGAGTCTGGGAAGAGCTGGAGAATGGCCAGCAGGTCAGACAGTTTCATGAACATGATAAAAACTTGCCTAGCATTCAGTTGAATGGTGCTGAGACTGTGTGCATGCTGGGAAGAAGGTATTAGGGGTGACGGTGAAGTTTGTGAGCTGCACCTGTGCAATGGGTAACACATTAGGAGTGAGTGCAACATCACATGGCCCTGGGCACGAACATGAAGAGAAGCAAAAGAAGATGAGACAGAAAAAAAATGGTTGAGTCCCCATCCTGGGACCTTAAGGAACAGATTAAGGAAGCCAGATTTGATTTCCTGGAAGGACGTGAGGCCTGTTCTTCTAAGGCCAGAAGTTATAGAGCAGGCCCAGCCAGGCAGGAGGCCAGCATGAGCATGCCAAGTGACCATCTGTCGTGTTGCTTTCCTTGGACAAATGTGGATGTCTAGTCATCCCAGATAGAGCTCTGGTGACATACATAAGAAACAATTGCCCCCAAGTCCAACTTGATGGATGGATACATTTATTATGGCTACTCACAGGAGCATGGGTGAATTGAATACAATTGCATCACTAAAATTCCCACCTCAACATGGGTAAGGAAACAGGAACCCTGAATCTCCTGCCCACCCTGCAGGCAGCAACACTGAAGGGTTTCTGCTCTATAGCCATTGTTGTTTGTGTTACCTTGGAGACAGACCCTGTGAATCATACATTTTTGCTGAGCTTCCTGAATCTTAGGAACCTTTCTGTCCCCTCCAAGAGAGGATATCTGAATTTAGGGGAAATAGTTGTATCATAATACCTGCATCATCTGGTATACAACTTTCTTTACTGGCCTGCAGATGGATCAGGGTCACCCCCTGCAATCCTTTCCATGACATGCAGAGAACAGCCTTCAGTCAGGTAGACTGCATTTCAGCCTCATGTGTTGGCTATGAGACCTTAGGCTACTTACCAAACCTCTCTGAACTCAGTTTCCTTAATTGGGAAATTGAGATGGGCACCATTAAGACCTGCATAGATGCCTCATAGAGCTCAGTGTGCCAAGGTGGACGGAAGAGATCTAGAAGTAAGCAGAAGTGATGTGGCACTGGTTTCCATTCCACAGGGAGAATCCCAGTGAACTAAGAAAATCATAGAACCCTAGGCATTAAAGATCATCTGTATGGTGACATTACACATTACGGTCAACTAAGTATGGCTTCTTAGACAAAATTGGAGAAACTCACTGGGAGGCAAGGAGGCTCAGAGAGGTTAGGAACCAGGGCCATCAGGAGCACAAAGATGTGAGGATGGTATGGGAGGATAGAAAAGGCACCGGTTGCCATGGTGAGGCGTAGAAGCTAAGCCCCAAGTGGACTACAATGCTCATCTCCACTGGGACCAGAGCGACCCACACAAGAGCTAAGCAGCAGAAAGCATGAGCCAGGCCTTTCCTTCCCTCCATATCAGCAAGGGAGATGATGCCAAGCCAGCCTGTTCCTTCTCCTCATGGCCTTGATCTCTCAGGCTTGCAGAAACTCAAGTGGCTACAGCCTGGTTAGTTATCATGATGCATTACTGATAAGTCAGGAACTAATAGCTGCTAACATGTTTATTGTACGACACAGTCCTCCAGTCCTTCCTGGAAAATGTGGTTCCTCTAAGGGTTCCTTTGGAGTGCATCTTAGTAATATAGTCAAAATCCATCCTTCCATAGAAGAGACAATAGGCAGGTAGAGAAAGGACATTGTCAGCCTAGCCACTTACAGAGGAGTCAGGTCCACCTCCCACAGTGATACAAGAATCTGTTGCTCTTCACAGCACAAAGTGCCTGTACTCTCTAAATTTGCTCAGTAATTGACTCCGGTGCTAGGATCTGGTGTCAGAGCCTGGAAAGATGATACAGGACCAAGTAAACCTGGTAGATGCCCAAATTCCAGAGTAAGGTAGACCCGGGTGGGCCAGGAACTCCACCAGGAGGTTCTGCCCCACAAAAATCATGGATTCCAGGATCCCAGAATGCTCGGAGAATATGGGACAACCCTCAACCCATTGGTAGAGTCTGAGATCCTGAGTAGACTGTGAATGTATGAGGAGCTTTGGTGTTTCCATTGGCCTTCAGGGTAGACAGACGGAGATGCAGGCATCTTTGTCAAGTCGTGGGATGTAGTGGAGCAGTGTTCCCACAGGACCAGCCAATGCCTTTGACCACCACAACTAACCAGGAACATGTGTGTCTGTGTCCCCTCTAGGAACATCCCCAGGCTCCAAGATGGCCTTGCAGAGTTCCTTCACTTGTTGGAACGGGACAGTCCTCCAGCTCGGGCAAGCCTGTGACTTCCACCAGGACTGTGCCCAAGGAGAAGATGAGGGCCAGCTGTGCAGTAAGTAGAGGGGTAGTTTTAATTCTGCTCAGGCCTCACCACCCATGCCTCCTCTCAGCCCAACACCCCATGCACACAAGCCTCGGTGGCCTCTACAACACCCAGTGGCTCTTATGACTACTCTCTCGGCAACACAGTTCCTCAAACGTAGAGCTAAGATATGAGGGCCAGAAACAACACAGTCCTTCAAGTCTGTGGTCACAGATAAGGGGCTTCAGTGGTTAGGAACACTTGCTGCACTTACAGAAGACTGAAGTTCAGTTCCCAGCACCCATCCTTACAGATGGCTTATAACTGCCCGTAACTCCAGTTTCTGGGGATCTGGTGCCCTCTTCCAGCCTCTGTGGGTGCCTGCATATGTATGGTACATACACATGCAGACAAACACACACACACACACACACACACACACACACCTGCACATTTTAAAATATCAATCTCTTTTACGTTCTGCTGTTGGTATCCTCAAGCCCAGAGGACATGATCAGGAAGGAGCCTAGCCCTGTGGTATGCCATCAGAACTCTCTATGCATACATTGCCCTCACTTCCCAAGCTCTGGCTCCCTTTTCCTCCCCATCTTCTGGGCACCACAGCTGTAGCCATATCAAACCACTTCCTGTCTCCACCTACCCTAGCTCCCTGACTTTGCTTCAGTGGTCTCAAGCAAACACACTTTTTTTTTTCTTAAATCCCAGCTACTCCTCGAAGACTCTCTTCGACAGTCTATTCTTCCAAGAGCCCTTCTCTCACCATCTCCAAGAAGTACAGTTCTTTCTTTGTCTTCTGTACCATTCCCACTCGACTGAGTGCATCTGCTCATAATCATTTCCAAAACCTGCTATTAGTGACTTTTCATGACACAGACCACACACTGTCTAACTCCCTCATTGAAAATATGCATTCCACTTCATTAACATAGCTGCAGGGGCATGCAACCATTACCATGGTTGAATTTTAGAACATTTTACCACACCCTTTAAAAAAGATGCCTTGCAATCTGTGCCTTTTTCTGGCACTTTTCTGCCAGTGTCCCTAACCATTAATCTCTCAGTTTATACAGATGCACCTCTCTGGACATTACATAGAAACTAAATCATATAATATGCAGGGGTTTTTATTAATTTCTTCAATTGCCTTAGTAGTTTTGAAGTTCACCCATAGCATGGCACATACCAATTCTGCATTTTTTATTGCAGAATAATGTTTCATTCTATGAATATCCTACAATTTCCCCATCTATTCATTAATCCGTGGCCATTTGTGTTGTTTTCAGCTTGGCCTTATTGTACATTATACTGCTATGAATATTCACATCAGTTGGTGCATAGATAAGCATTAACTTCTTTCAGGATGCACCTTGGGTAGAATTTCTGGTTCATATGGCAACACCACATGTAACTCACTGAGCTAGTGTCAGAATTTCTTTGAAAGTAGCTAAGCCATTTTACATGCCCACCAGTAATATACGAATGTTCTGTTTTCTCTTTGCTAATACTTGATATTCTCTCTCTCTCTCTCTCTCTCTCTCTCTCTCTCTCTCTCTCTCTCTCTCTCTCATTTTAACCGTCCTAGCAGACATGTGTCAATTATGTGTTACGGAGGTGGCTTCCGGCTCTCACTTCCTCTCTGTGGGAGATGAGTCTGGTATTCTTTTCAGTGCCAGGATCTCTCTTGATTCTTGGCATGGGATGAGTGCTCGCTGCGTAGTGGCTAAAATGAATGGCTGAGTTGGGAAACTTGAGAACCATAAAGAAAAACAAGTTGCTGTGGCCACACTGGCATATGGGCAGTGCCAGGCGCCCCACCCATGACTGCTCCACTTGAAAGGGGTTTTGCCAGGGAAACATAGAACACCTGTAGTGAGCTAGAAAATGTGCTAAATCCTAGGGCACAGGAAAATTGTGATGGCTAAGATGCGGAGCAGCAGAAGTCCAAGGCAGGTTTAAGGAGTGAAGCAGTGCACGGCCCCATGAACACTGGGGAGGGGGAGCAGCTGGGCCTGGGATATGGCGGGACCCAGACCAGCGGCTCAAACACACAGGCCACAGACACCACTGATCTCTTGAGGAACTTTGCTAAATACCTTCAAAAACTGAAAACTGTCCAAGTCATCTAGACCCCATGGATATTGACTGAAAGAGGTTTATATAAATCTATTAAAGTGAAACAATAGGTACCCATTTTTCAATTTCTAAAAAAAAAAAATCTTATTTTCGTAAAAGACGTCAAGTGAGGTATCCAAGGATAATGGAATTATAGTAGGTTTATATTGTTTGAGACAGGGTTTTGGTATCCTAGGCTGGTGTCCAACTTGCTGTGTAGCCAAGGCCTGAACTACAATGCCCAGTTTTATGGGGACCCAGGACTTCATGTATGTTAATCAAGGACTCTGTCACGTGAGCTACATCCCCAGCCTCTGTGGTATGTTTTCATATAAGACTCCATGAAGAGTTGCAGGGTGGCACTTTGCTTGTCCCCTGCCCCCATTCTTTGTTCCCAGTTCTTCTTGGCACTCTAATAGCAAAGTACCCACAGTGGTCTGGGCAACAGTCTATATGCAGACGTATAGTTATTTGTGCCTGCAGCATTTCCAGCAGCACTGCTAAGCTCTGTAATTCTGCAAGTGCCTTTTAAAAGTTTTTTGAGACTCACTTCCCAGCTGGGACATAGGTTACGCAGGCCATGCCCTGATTTTCAATGGGGAAGATGAAGGCAGGGAAAGGTAATTGATTTGTTCAGGGTCACACAGCATGTCGGGAACAGAGCTGTGATTAGAGCTCAGAGACCTCGGGATCCGGTCCGTTACAGTGGCTTGGGGCATCTCCCACTTCTCCATGACTTGTCATCGTGGATTTCTGGAAGCAGCCCTCAGCCTTAGGACAGCCGGGCTTGGGTGCCAAGGTCGGGAGCACTGGGCCCAGTGGCCTTTTCAGCCATGTTTGAAAAGCTGCTCCAACCAGCTGTCAGAGGGAGAGCTCTACCCTGGAGAGCCCACATGAGCTGCAGAAACCAGAAGCCGGTTGCTAGGAAGGAAGGCTTAATTCAGAGAATTAGTCCAATCTTTCCACCAGCTCTTGGCAAAGGTCTTAGCAGACATCCTTCCTCTTGCTTATGGCCCTATTCCTTCTGCCACTTCTGCTGTTTTCCCTGAAACACTGTTGATGCTGGAAGCCATCACCACGATGGTAACAGCAGCCGACAGGAGCAGATGCTCTGTGCCAGGGACTCTGTCCTAAGAAAACTCACTCCATGGTCACAGAGAGCAGCAGGCTAAAGCAACCATCTGAGATTGAACATCGGTGTTCTGGCACACAGCAGGCCACACCCACCTGTTGCACGAGCGGCTTAGGCTGTGCTGAGCACAGGACCTTGCTTGCTAGATACTCTCCTTGAACTAAGGAAGCTGCGAAAAACCAGAAGTCCAGGATTCTACCACTGCCTTTCTGTGATGCAAGAGAGTTCTCAAGTTTTCCTATCTGTGATGCCATCCCTGCCCACACTCCTGCTTTTCAGATTCATCATCAGGTTCAAGGGAGGCCTCCCAGGGGAATACCCAGTGGAGGGCGTCTGTCAATACCCCACCCTCAACAACATATGCCCCCCCAGAAGGGGCCTCCGTTCCCTTCATTAACTCACTAGCTACGCAGGTAGATTTTTCCCCTCCCCCTCCAGGGACCCAACAATCTCATCTGTTTCATGGGTATGCGCCTCCTTCCAGGCAAAACCAGTTTTTTTTTTAAGTTTATTTCTTTATTGTAAAATAAAACATTTTGGTTGTAAAATACTGGGAAGATCCAGAAAAAAATGCACAGGAGGAAAATACGGTTGCCCATAACCCTCTCTCCCAGACATTCCGAGATAACCATAATATTTTGATGTATTTCTTCTAACATTTCTCCCATGACTCCATATTTTCAAGAAAATGTATAACACGTATTTATCAAAAATGTTAACAGAGTTGTCACAAGGGAAGGGAAAGGAGTGTCACTTGGCCTGCCGTTTACACTTGGCAGCTTCCGCAGCTGTGGCTGGGGTCACGTCCCTGTGACTCTGCCCATTTGTCTCTCTTAGAGTGGAATCAGGTGTCATAATTGCCAAATGGGGTGGGATTGATTGACCACCACCCCCCCCCCCAGCGCAACTCCATTTGCCATCCAGCCAATGAGAAGCCTGGCCAGAGCCCAAGGGGGAGGGGACTCTGTGAGAGTGATGCCTCTCCACTGTGAGTCAGCCAGGGTTTCATTCTCTGAGAGCTAGTTAAAGACAGACTCTAAGCCGGCTGGGTGGCTGGGCGGGAGCCCAAGGACTCCATGCTTCTACCTTCACAGGCCACAGAGGGGTACCTGGCCCCTGAAGTCCATTTTCCGTGACAAGTTAAGGAACAGGCCTGTTTCCTTTCCTTCGACACATAGATATTAATGCCCTGCAGTGGGCCCTGCCCTAGAAGTAGGTGCACTCAGTTGGTGCCTGGGCTGAGAGAGAAGAGCTGCCAATCAAAGGCTGATTGCTAGTAGACTCAGCCTTATGGGCCAGCCTGACGCCCAGACACTAGCCTCAGCAATGATTTCCTGGCTTCAGCCGAATCCATCAGGGGTGCTTGTTTTGATACACACCCATGCCAGCTCCTTCCAGAGTGCCTTTCTTACAGAGCACACCGGCCTGATGTGCTTTAAAAGATGGACATCCTCTGGGCTCCCCTTCCTCCCTTCAAGGTTTAACTGTCACATAAACCTGCCATCGGCCTGCATTGTTTTCCTGCCTGTCTTCTTTTCCTTTATTCAGAGAAATAGAAATAGGTCTTCCCCCAAGCAGCTCTGGGAGGCCCTTCCTGAAAGACCCATGCCCCAGGGTGCTGCTGACTCCTTCACCCCCCCGCCCTTCCCTGGGACCTCACTGGTGTGGGTGCAAGTGGCCTGGCCGTGGATAATACCATTGCCACCTTCTTCCTTTATCTTATCCTAAAACCAACCCTATCAACTAGAAACTGACTCTACAGAAGTAATGAGGGGCCTAAGAAAGGAAGTGGCTGACCTACTGACCTACAGGAGCCCAGCAGAAAGGAAAGGCTAGTAGGACTAGAGCCCCTAGGTTTTCATACAACTGCGGTGCCAGTACCTGAACAGGTTGGGGGCGGGCATCCTAAGCCCTTGCTCTGCCCTGACTCCTCCCACGAGCCTATCGCCTTCCAGGGCAAATCTTGGCTTTTAAAGCACGCCTCAGAAGCACTTTCCTAGAAGGTCACTTCTAGACGCCAGTTGGTTTCTGTGCAAGACTTGGATATGGGATCCCTTGAGGGTGGGAGTAAAAAATAAAACAGAAAGCTCTCCTTAGCTTTTGGATTTTTAATCAGAAGAACACGCAGGGCTTGGGGGGAAATGAGTTCTTCAGGGGGGTATAAATGGGAAGAGATGCTTAGAGTCAGTGACAGTCTGTTTTAATTTATAATTCTGCCTCTGTGTGAAATGTACAGAGAATCGGGGGGAAATGAGTAATAATTCACTACGGTGCTGTCACAGCCAGGAAGCACCAGGGCCCTCATCCGCCGCCACTGCCAAGAAGGCTGAGACACAGGAAGGACACGCAGAGCGGTGCGTCTCTTAGAGAGCTCCTCTCCCACGTGGAGGCAGAAAGCCACTACTTCCTCATAGACCTGGAGAAGCTGTAGGATAAGCCCTGCCGAGAATGCCCCACCCGCTCTCCTGGCTGAGAACCCTCCTAGAGCCAATCAAAGGAAGATGGAGGAAGTGGGTTCTCTTTCCTCTCCTTTCTTGGGACTCCCGGGAAATGTAGAGCACAGAAAGCTGGATATGAAAGAACGGATCATGGCCTCACTTGCGGCTGAGAATTACAGGTCGTCTTGCTGCTGAATCTTTGGATGATATAGAGACCATAGATTGTTTTGCAGGATTGCCAGGTTAAACCTGCCTTTACAGCACCTGTCCAATGAGCACCGAGGTGGGCGTGGCTTCAGCGCCCCAAGGTTCCAGGCTGGTTGAAACCCACTAGGGAACAAGAGATCCCTAATACAGCAAAGGAAGGGAGACTGAAGAGTCTCAGACTAAAGCCAATATGAGACACACCCAACTCCCTCTTATCTTACAAACTGCTCAGAACTCAGCTCACAGCCTCACTTCTCTGCCAAACAAATGGGGCCAGGAGAAAAATTTGAACAATCTGTGTCTATGCAGACAGAGATGATATGAGAGACTCAAACCAACCACCCCCATTTAGAACTCCCTCTGCCACGACCACACAAAGACTTGTCAACCATTACAGATGTGTGCCCTCTAGCTAATACTTCAACCATGTCCTTAGTGGTTCAGAATTAAGAGTACAGACTTGAGACAGTACAGGTTCTAGTCCCAGAGGGATGACTGTTGGCTATTTGAATTTGTTTAGCGTTTCTGAGCCTTTTGTTATATACAAGACTGAGCTGTGAATTTATTATTCCATTTCACTTTAAATGAAGCATCATAGAGTCACTAACCAACACACACACACACACACACACACACACACACACGCATGGGGTGGGGGTCTTCTCCCTAGGTGACCATCATTGATAAAGAAAATGTCATCCCTGGCTAATTTGTCTTGCTATTGGTATGGTTTGCCATTAGGATACTGGTAATGATGATGCCCTGTGATCTCTCCACAGGTAAACTTCCTGCTGGTTTTTACTGTACCTTTGAAAATGGTTTCTGTGGCTGGACCCAAAGTCCACTCTCACCCCATGTGCCCCGGTGGCAGGTGAAGACCCTGAAGGATGTCCATTCCCAGGGCCATCAAGGTACTACCTCTCTTCCCTTCTCCCTAATGTTTTACTCTAGTGTTTACACGCACTAATAAGAGATACAGGACCCCAACCCAACACAAGGCATCTCTTCCCATGCAGTATTCTGCTCAAAGCTTACCTGGAGTGCTCACACCCAATCTCCTCTTTGTCCCTTCTTGAGCTCTAGAATTATTGACCATGTCCAATCTTGTGGTCACTTTAGTTACAAAGCTATGGAGCTTTGGTGAGGGAGTAGCCAAAAACAAGCACTGATTTTTCAGGCCAAGTGAAACTGAAGAAAGACAAGAAAATTAGTCTCGCCAGAAATCGCATGGGCCCCAGGATGACCTGGGGTCTGGAGCGAGGTGAAGAGAGGGAAAATAATGAAACGATTGGAAGGCAAGGGCTGCCATGACTACCCACGAGGTGTCATTCAACCACTGCTCCTGGGTTGGAGCTGATAGCCTTGAGCATGGAGAAGCCAGATGCACGGTTCTGGGGCCTCCTAGGCAGTTTGGAATGAAGGACTTAGCATGAGCCAGGGTTTGATTACAATCATGAGTGGATTCCTTATCTACTATAGACAAACCAGCATCCTCAAAGATGTTCCCTGGGTTAAAGCAGAACTCTGCATAGTTCATGAACCGCACCCTTCAGTGCCTAGTGCTAATACATTTGTGACTTTCTCTCCCTCCAGGCCATGCCCTGTTGCTCAGCACCACTGATGTCCCCACTTCTGAAAGTGCAACAGTGACCAGTGCCACATTCCCTGCACCAATGAAAAATTCTCCTTGTGAGGTAAGTGTCCGGATTCCTCTAAGTCCCCGGCTCCCCCTCCCACCCTGGGTCACTTCCAGATAAATCAAATCAGATTAAGAAAGTAGCTGGAACAAGCTGGACTGGTCTTGTTCCTGTGGGAAGACAGGAGAACTGTCTCTGCCATGTCTCGGGCACATTGTATCCACCTACGTGGTGAGCTTCATCAGCAGAGTCTTACATTAAATACCCATACTTAGCTGTACCAACCATTTTGCAGTTGGACCTCAATTTAAGCAAACTCAGAAATATATTTCTTATAATAAATATAATAGAGAAGAATGATGACATTTATAAGTCTTTAAAATCTTTTTTTTTTACAAAATATCAAGCTCTTATAATACATTTTGAACACTGGATAGCATCAAAAAATTTATTTACATAATTTCACTAGGACATCAATAGCATTCAGTAAGGTACAACAAAGCCACTACCCAAGTGATACCTGGGAAAGTTTGCATTCCCAGTGGCTCCTACACCTGCAGCTGTTGTCTCTTGAGTGTGAGTGTCTGGTGACAGTTCTTTGACATTTGGGTCACATTCTCCCAGGATCAAGAAATACATGTAATATTCCTCCATACAAACAGTAGCAGAGTATACTCTTGATCAGTGACCTGGATCTGAGACAGGTTGTTCCATTCTGAATAACTCTACCATTTGTCTGGGCAGCTAATGGACTTATTGAATCATCAGTTTCCTTACCTGGAAAGTGAAAGTACTATTAGTTGTATCTAGCCTAGCACATAGGGGACTGAACAGGTTAGCACAGGTTAGGCTTAGGAGATCAAGGGAGCAAAATGGATGCTATCATAATAGTCTGCAGCAGTGCCTAGAACCTGTATAAACAGAGGACTAAAGGCTAAAAAAAAGAGGACTTCTGCCAGGTATCGGACTCATACATAGGTCAGGCCATACCTGGGAAAGTTTGCATTCCCAGTGGCTCCTACACCAACAGAAAGCCATCCCAGAGCTTAGATTCAGCTAGTTCTCTTTTTGTGGGAAGCCACGGAAGAAACTCCCATCTGGCTTAGTTTTAGTCATGTGCCCCCTAAGTAATTTGTTTTCTCTTAAGTTTTAGACATTCTAAAACTAACCAGATTTTCATCCTGTCTTTTGACTGATAGAAATCCCAGGTAGGATGGCATTAGCCCGCAGTAATACACAACACTCCCCTTGCTAAGGGACCAAATTCTAACCCTCCAGGATTCTTGTGAAATAAAAACTCAACCATAAGACAAATAATAGAAAATGCATACAAATGATTATTTTAATCAAAGGAATGGTTAAGTTAAAGCAGAGACTTCCCCCTTAGTAAGCAAATGTGTGTCCGTAGATACCTGATTCTACAACTCTGCCTATGACCTGTCTTTCTTACCCTCTATCTGTCTGTCTCATCTTATCAAGCCTTGTGTATCTCTGAGCCACCTTAACTTCTTTTTGGAAGAAGTCTGGGCAGAAATAAATAGATTCATTAAAATAAATTGTATTTGAGAAGCCCTGGTGTCTGGTGCAGATGGTGGAACTGCACAGTTATTGGTGAGCTGCCTCAGAGCAGGTACGTAGAAGAGAAGGCTTTCCTTGTGAGGAGACCGAGTGCAGACAGATGGTTGGCCCACCTGAGAGGACAGGAGGTGCCTAAGGAGCATTTGGTCTTTAAATGTATTCTTTTCTGGGCTGAATACAAGCCTAATTTCAGAGGAAGAAATGTCAAAGCAAAGCGATATTTTCCTAATACTCTGTCACTTCTCTGATAACCTTTGAGTTGATCAATAGCTGAGACAGGTGTTTTCCTTGGCTTTCTTTTTCCTCTGGTTGGGTTTGCTCTAGGCTGTTTCTGTTATTTCCTGCCCTTTTCCAGAACTTAGCTGAGCAGATACAATAGAAAGAAAGAGGAGGTTTCCCCTCCCTCCCACACACACACACAATTACATCACTTATGTTTGAATGTGTTTATACCACCATGACTCTCACCATCAGTTTTTCAGACCACACAGAATCTAAGGTTGATGGGCTCTCAATGTTAAGAGCAATGTATTGTTGTTGATGATGTCATCATCATCATTATCATCATGGGGAGGGGGCAGGGTGAGTAAATAACCAAAATAGAAATGTGTGTGTACAGGTTTATAACCTCTGTCCCTAAATACATCAAAATCCTCCATGCAGGAGGTAGGAAGTAGACATTTTTCTTCCAGGATAACTGAGCCACAATAGCAGGGACACCAGTGACTGTGACGTTGCTGTGCAAGGCCATGAGGTGACTCAGGTCTCTGTCTTTACACCTCACAATTCCTAAAAAGGCTTCCCTAGAGTAAGAGGGCTAGATACAGAGAGATGGGTGCTAGACAGAGGTATAGAGGGTGTCCCTGATGAGGGACAGGCCCGTAGTGATGGAAACCTTGCTTGGCCGGGACTTCAGGACTTATGCTGACCACAGAGTACCTTCTCTACAGACAAACCAGTCCGGTCTGCCAAAGTTAATATATGCAGAATACCTCAATGATGAAGGCTCACAACATCCCACACTCACCAGTGCATTCCCACGGGGCACCGAGGTCCCCTTTGATGAATTTCCCTCCAAATCTAGGAAGGAACTAGCTAGTAAGTCTGTTTCTCCACTTGTATTCACTTAGAAAGTGAGGTTTCTTGGGTTCTGCTTTGACTTCCTGAAAGACATAACTAAGACTGGGTCTCTGCATCTTCAATCTCCGATCCTTGATGATTTGGTTGCTGGTCCTGGATTCTGAGCTTTATTGCCTGCTGGTGTGCCCATCAATGGTGAGCAAACTCCATCCTGAGTGCATGCAGAGCGCCCCCAATACCCGCCACCCCGAGCAGAGTGATGTATCCTGCCATTTATAAACACACATGACTCAGAGAAGAAATCAGAAACAGTGGAGCAGAAACAGAAGCGGGAAGACAGAGGGGCTGCAAGAGCGTATAGAACTAGATCAAATGCCTGTCAACGGTGAGGTCAAGGCCAGCACGAACCTTGTGCCAATCCAACCCCTGGGGCCTTCCACAATCGTTCCAGCTCCCATGCCCACCTCTGGCTACCTGCAGTCACTACTGCTACCTTTCTTGCCCAGCCACTACTACGGGCCTCACCTCCTCCTGTTCTTTGCACAGTTGCACATAAAACATGAATATTTAAAGACCGCTGCCTAGCCCAGCCACAAACAGAGAGAGCATTGTGACTTTTTTCAGTTCCCCTTTCCCTGCCACAACCTATTCTCTTCAGGAAACTAGGGAGCCACTTACAATATATTCTGATTTTTATTTTATTTTTATTTTTATTTCGCTGAGCTCCAGTTCAAATAATTAAAGTTGCCACGGGGGAGGAAAGGCTTGCCGTGGCTTTCATGTGCTTGTTGTCAGGCCTGCTCCTGTCTGACTTGGCTTTAGACACTCTGATGTGTCTGGCATTGCAGCTGCTGCTAGTACAGAGGAGGACATGAGAGGGGCAGGGGCTGTCCCACCCCTCCCCCTGCCTTTCACACATCCCAGAAGCCTGACTGTCTCAACAAGCCCTGTGAGGTTTGAAATTCTGTTTTATTTGAATAGCCTGCCTGTGACTAGAATATTTTAAGCCATGTTCTCAGTCCAAAAGGAAGCCTGGGGCAGGAAGGAATAGGCCTCGCTCATTTCTTTCCACCCGAAAACATGGGAGTGGTTTTTCTTTTATGGGCTGCAGGAATATGAAGGATCCAGGAAGATGGATATCATGCACCAGGTTTTGTGATGGTCAGCTTCTAACTGCTGGTTTTCTGACCTTGCCTGAACTTCAGTGCCTTTACAAGGGCACTGAAACACACACACACACACACACACACACACACACACACAGTGATATCCTGGAACACATCCAGATCCTTCCACCCTGAAGTCAACCCAAGGGAAGAAAGAATAATAATAACTTTAATTCACTGCTGGAGCAGCTGAGCCCAGGCAGAAGGTTAGCCATGGAGTTCTGCCGTGTCTAACTGTGTGGGCTCTCTGGCCTAAAGAGAAAAAGAGCCATACTCTGTGTCATTAAGACTAGCAAATGTGACCTGGACAAATACGGGAGAAAAGATTGACATGGAAGATTTCCTTCTGCCATCCTTCAAGTCCTGCCTATACCCCCACAAGAATGGTACCCTATGGTGGCAGTCCTGTAGAAGCCATGGAAACCCTCCCATCAATTGTTTTCTGGTTTAGATTTTTAAAGACTCTTCTGGTGTCCATGCATGGAATGATAGCCCTTCCTTTGCCAGCTGCTCAATATGAGAACCTGCAGTGTTGAATGGATCTATTCAAATCTGTCTCAACCTCCCCCTGCAGGCAGGCAAGAAAACACAGAGGAACTCTCAGGAGACCTGAGTTTCCAGTTTCTCAAACTTAAAGATGAAGTCTCCAATGAAAAGGCAAGGAAAAAAAGAGGGTACCAAAACCAAAGAGGCTTGGGATGGAGGGAGAAACTAATCCAGTGAGGTTCTTCTGCATCTCCCCTACCCAGAGTCGACAGGATAGGGCCAAGGCAATGTGCAGGAAGAGCTGAGGGCTGGTAACGCCCACTTCAGAGAGCGGGTTCTACATGCACCATGGCAGGGTCTTCTTCACCCATGATCTAGGTTAGAGTCATGTATCACAGCCCCAAGGCAGCAAGTGCAAGTCAAGACCAAAGCCAAACTGGCTGGATCTGAACATCATGCTCTCCTCTCACACAGATGACCCCATCTTAGCTCAGAGCAGTGGTTCTCAACAGGTGGGCCATGACCCCTTTGGCAAACCTCTACCTCCAAAAAATATTTATATTACGACTCCTAAGAGTAGCAAAATTACAGTTACGAAGTAGCAACAAAGTAATTTTATAGTTGGGAGTCAGCACAGCCTGAAGCTGGATTAAAGGGTCACAGCGCTAGGAAGGTTGAGAGCACTGAATTAGAGGGAGCTAATGTGAGCCGCCATGTCTGACACCACCCTTGCCTATTCAGAGCTCCACCACCCACCAGAGAAGGACTCTCCGTTGTGGAGGTAGAAGGAAGATCACGCCATTTGTAACAGGGACATCACTGCTCCCTCATAGGATTCATATGCAATCTGTGCCTTATACACGCCCTGTTCTTAGCCACACTTTTCTAGCCAGTGACAGCTGATGGGAAGGAGAACAGCTGTTGCACAGCTTCCTGGACTTGATCTTGGTCATTTGCAAAGCCAGGACACCTTGACAGAGGAGAAAGCTCTGCCCTTCTTTCGCCTCTGCTTTCCCATCCTCTACCATATTGCATTAAGTGCTGATTGGTGAGAGTGCAAGCCAGTCCCTAGCAGAGTCAGTCTGAGCCCAGCTTCTGTTCTTCTGCAGCCAAGCAGTGCAGCGTGAACACTTTATGGTCAAGGGAGAACTCCCGTTGGTTAGCAGCGAGGAACTAGCACTGTCTAGAAGGGACTCCAGGATAGCATCGCCATCTCTTTCTCCTCCGCTTCCCCCAAGCACAGGCCCTTCCAGCCTGGTATTATAGGACTTAGATAGCACATCAGGCAGAGCTCCTGTGAATATCCAGCCACATCCTATTTGATGCTCAATTCCTCATCTCAGAAGGAAGTTGATCCAGTGTCAACTGTCAATCTTTGCCTCAATTGGGAGCAGACTCACTGGTTTGGCCAGGAGATGTTTGCACACTCACTTGCTGTTTTCTGCTTCTGTTTCTGCTTATCTTTGAGGAAAGGCTATTTAGAAAATACCTTCCACCTGTCCTGGGACCATGGTCAGGAGCACATGCTGGATATATAACATCCATCTAGACTGTCCAGTCTCTGTCCAGGAGAACATGATTTGGAGTTCAGCAGGAAGCAAAAGTTTCTCTGACTCCTACAGGATGCATCTGGAACAAGCCAGAGCATCATGGGACCTTCTGGTAGCTGCCACCCCTTCCCCCCATAGCCCAAGGAATCCAGCAGACTATGTGTGGAGCAGCATCCCCAGTGATAAAGACACTAATCTCAGAAAGCCCTCAATGGGGCCTGGGGAAATGCTTTAGGACAGTGGGAAAGGAGACTACAGTAGTGCTGGAGGTATTTTGCAAATGACTCTTCTGAAGGCCTATGGTATGTGTCTAGGATAGGCAGCCCTCCTTTACAATTTTCAATAGCAGCTATCCCAAATGACTATAAAGGCATCACTACTGTAAAAATCCACTGTACATCAAGGACTACAGAGCTACTTCCTCTACCTACAATGGCCCTGGGAATTTGTGAATCTCATCTTTCTATAGATGAGGAAGGAGGATGGGGCTGAGGGCTTGACTGCTTAGCTCACAGACATCCAGTGGGAGGGTGGGGCCAGTGGAGAGCAAAGCAGAGATACTGTGGAGAGTCAACAATGGTGAGCTAGCAGCACTAATTCTAACTCTATTTGGTGGCCAGCCTCACAGAAGACCCAGGAGCTCTCTCTCTGGAGTACTTATTCCCTAGGAAAGTTCAGGGGGAATAATGCTCTCCATATAAATACTTCCAGTCTTTGGGTTTCTAACGCCTCACTCATTTACATTACCCTAAAAGCAAGTCAAGTGTCTTAATTAGAGATTCTCATCCTTTATATCTTAGAAGAAAGAAACTCTCCCTTAGTGTGGGGCTAAAGGAAGGGACTCTGAGCATATGTAAAGATAAGTCAGGATGTGCTTTAAAACATTGGTCCCTAGAACACACCCAACTCTTGTGCTCAGTGTTTTACCTATGTCACCTCATTATCAGGACTGACTTGTGAAGCATGCAAACCCCATTTACTGATGCAGAAACTGGTGCTTAAAAGGCTGAATGTCTTGCCCAAGCTCAATCTGCAGTCCAATGACATAAGGCAGGTTAGTCCCAAGCCAAAACTCTAAACCCTCCAAGGTCATTGAATTCAACATAGGCCATGTGAGTTTAAATCCCACCAATGCCCCACTAAGGACCCATCTGACCTTCTGCAAGTCACACCTCCAAATTGGGGATAAAAATCCCTGTTTTAGTTGTTGTGTGAGACTGTGGCTGGCATCAGATGGAAACACAAAAACTCTGTAATCTTCACAACACTTAATTAAGGGCAGCATTTGAGTGGTTACCCCTCTTATTGCTAGGCTCAGATGCAAGAAAAGTAGCTGCTAAAACATATTACACATTCTTCTCCACGCAGGCTGATTGTGTAGGCAGGTTGCAAGAATTGTTTTACTAGCACAATAGTGCCAGGAGAACATGCTGAATAAACCCACTTCATCAATAGTTAATTAATTAATTAATTACACAGCCCCTCAAGGATAGGGGCTAGAGAAAAGTCTCTACGTTGCGTCTCAGAGATCCAACAAATAAAGGTCAATTGAGACTTCTGCATCCAAGTAATTCTTATCTCAGCACAAAGAGCCAGGAAACTAGAGACTAGCATCCTGTCATCTCCTCATTGTGGTGTGGTGAGCTCTGCCAGGATGCGTGCTAATGGGCTGAAGTAATCAACAGCCGTTACAGTTACATGCGGACATAATTAATCTAATACCTTTGAGTCATTCGAACTTAATCCCTCCCCCATTACATGATGAAATTTACGCATATGAAGAATTACTGTCAAGGCCCAGGGGTGTGGGTGAAAATTCTTTGGCCCATAGCAGACTTGGGTCCTATTCAAAAGCAGTGTCAATCACAGGTGCTCATAGCTCCCAATGATGAACATTAGCTTTGAGTGGCCCATATCCAGAGGATCAGTGTGGTAGAACACAGACTCCCTAACTATTCAGTGGGTAGATCCCTGGAAGATGCATACCGGGTCTGTGTAAACACACACACACACACACACACACACACTTCCTTGACCTCACACTCTTTGCAACTGCATGTGAAGGGTGTAGAAATGTTACCTAGATTCAACTCTGCTCCCTAGAGGAGGACTACAAATCTAAGCCCCAGCATTGTCTCCAGTATTCACAGAGAAAGTGAGGCACGGAAGGGGGCTGCTCTCCAGAAATCACACCGTCTTTTATTCTTTCTATAAGAATGGAAGGAGAATTCTCTAAAGAATTTAGAAAGTGGGGAAAAAAAACAAAAGTAAATCTTCTACGCAGAATCTTCCATCAGCCTCTTCGGATTGTGTGTGCGTGTGCATTTGCCTGTTACACGTCTAACATGGATTTCTTACCTGCCATTTGTAAACACAGGAGAATGAACAGAACATTTACCAAATATCTTTGTTAAGCTGGGCAAGAGGCTCACTGAGTCTGATTAAATCCTTTCAAGGAGGCCACCACTGGCTGACCCCATTAATAAACGAATGGGAAGGCTCTGTAGAAGTAAAAGGCAGACCACTGCTTCTGAGCCAGAGCCCCTGCTCTCCCACCGTGCCATCCCACCTTCTTCCTCACAACATCTGGTTGCCCTGGCTTCCTCACAAAGCCCAGCTGCCAGCGCTGACCCCTTCTGAGGTGTGTAAGACACTCCTTTTCCTACTTTCCAACACCATCAGCATCTACCCTCTGCATTTTTAAAGATAGCATATTTTTTTCTGATTATAAAAGTATTCTGTGCTCATTTTAGAGCATTGGCGAAATACGATGAAGTATGAAAAATGCGAGTAAAATTGCCCACAGTCCTACCCTCCAAAGACAATTCCTGTAACCAGGCTGGCACGCTTCCTTCCAGATGGGGAAACAATGACCTGGGCACAGAGACAATCAACACACTATATAAATGTGGGATCTTCTGTTCTTGGTTACTTTCAATATTCGTATGTCATTTTTCCTATAAGCTTGATTTTACATAGTTGTATACTGCAAGTTAACTTTATAGTTTTTGTCCTAGCTATCAAAACTCATAGATACATTTTTTTCAAGAAAAAATGGAGAAGAAATTAAAAACCCAGTAAAAAACAGTTATCTGTGGCTACATAACCTTGTAATCTACATGTTCTTACAAAGTGACATGAATTTCACAGCTGGGGTGAACCCTGATAATGTTTTCAAGAAAGATTCTGGTCTTTAAGCCTCCTAAGTGACCAGGAATCCAACTTCTCTTAAACAACTATAATCGCGAGTACTTGCCAACATCGTATTCTATTTGCCTGCTATCAAAAACAAATCTGCATCTGGCTAGCCTCTTGCTGGGTTGATTTTTCATTAAGCTATTTATAGCTAGAGAGTTGGTGTTTATTTTCTCCAGGTGAATTAGAAAATGGAGAACAAAAACATTGGATTTTGCCAGAAGTCAATATTCTCAGCTCAAGTTAATGAGATGCCACACTGAAATCAAGGGATTCTTAAAATTGTATGTACATACCCAGAATCACTTCTGGAACCTCAGGTCAGAGAGGAGCCTTGAGCACTGTGTGACTTGTTTTTCTCACTGCTGAGACTAAATATGTGACAGCAGAATGTTGAGGGGATGGAGAATGTTCTGTAGCTTGCAGTGTAGGGGGAGAAAGGGGAAGGCTCTTGTCATTGGCTGTGGCAGTGAGAGCATGAGGCATTGTGATTGCATCTCTATGGATCAGGAAGCAGAGAGCTCAGACCAGAAGCAGAGCCAACCTGGAACCCTCAAGCCCAGTCTCTACTGTCCTACCTCTTCAAGCTATACCCTATGTCTAAAAGGTTCTTCTAGCTTTCCAAACAGCACCACCATGCAGAGAGGAAGAGTTCAAACGAATGGGCCTGTGGGGAGATAGTTCACATTCATATCCTGACAGCCTGCACCCAGTGCATTTCTGAGTGCCCCTGATAACAATTCCAGTCTTGGTCATCTGTTCTCTGCCAGGTTACCCCGGTGTGGGGAGCATCTGGAGTTCCTGTTGACATTCAAATCAAGTTCATCTTTGTGCATCTTTGTCTAGTCAAATGCACTTCCCTTGGCTTTTATGAACTACACTTTTGGAGCATCCATCCTTGATCTTGGTTATAATTATGGAACTCCCACTGCCCTTTAGTAATTTGAAAAACTGTAAAAATCCCTTCCTCAAGAGGTGGAGGTGCTATAGACAGCATGGACAATATTTGCTGCCAATGAATCTTTCAGCTGAAATTCTGCTATGATTTTTTTCTTATGAGTTCAAGAGATGGTTCTGAAACAGACACAGGGTATGCATAGCAAACTCGGGTCACATCCGAGACATAAAATTGCAGTAATTACCTCTGGAGGAGGAAAGGGCCATGAGAGAAACAATAGCATTAGGCCTTGCCACAATGCTGTGCCTGCTTTACATACAGGACTTTAATTAATAAAATGACAAACAGTAGTACCACATAATTGGAAAGTCTATCAGGCCCCACGGAGAGGCAGGGGAAAAAAGGCCCTTGTGAAAGGGCCAGCTGGAGCCAGGAGATATAATTGCTGGTGGCATGCTCCTGTGGTGTCTTCTTTTCATTTGTCTCATGTGCTGTCTGCATGCAAAAGAGTTTATTAATCAGAAGCCTGCCATTTATAACCTATATCTATTAGGAAACATCCAGAAGAATTATAAAATATATATTGTTACAGATTTAAACAACTATTATGCTTTATATGTATAATCTATGTAAGATTCTGCGTACCTGTGTAAATATGTACACATATACCACTAATTGCCGAAGGCACAATAGTAATGCGTGGCTTAAAATCCACTATCTCCCTAATTCCTCCACTCTTCAGATAAAATCTTGTTAAAATATGGATTCTGATTCAGCTGGGGCAAGTTGGAATAAAAGGCCCTATGTTTGTAGAAGGTTCCCAGGGGACAGCAACGATGGTGGAGGAATCTAGAACCTCTTCAGTAAGACCCTGAAGCTTTAAGGATCACCACAACATACAACATGCAGTGTTGTGTGGTAGAGAGAACACACAGAGGCAGTGTCAAGTCTCCATTTGTAGCACTTGAGTTTAGTGTCCATGGGGGACTGACATCACCTCTCTACACCCTAAAGTTTTCTTCTGAAAAATAAGTACATAGTAGCCAAGCTTACGCTGCTGTGACAAATTGCCTGAGGAAAACAGTGGTAAGAACAAAGGACTCTTTCAGGCTTAGGAGGTCAATGGTTTCAGAGTATGATCATCTGGCTCCACTGCATGTAGGGTTCATGGCAAGATGAAGTCAATATGGAGAAAGGGCAGGGGACAGCTGCTCACCCCATAGCAGCCAGGAAGCAAAGAGGGCAAAGAGGAAGGGCCTAGGACAAGATGTTCCTTTCAAGGCATGCCCCAGTGACCTATTTTCTCTAACGAAGATCCTCCTCCTGCTTCCTGTCATAACCCCCAATGATGCCATCGCACACGAATGATCCGTTCATTAAGTCAAAGCTCATATTAAATCACCCCCAAAGATTATGTCTATTAACTGAGGACCAAGCCTCCAATACATGAGCCTTTTGGGGAGGAGGCAACTCCTATTCAAACCACAGCAGGCTATAATAATGCCTACATGAATGGGGATTGTGGGTATAAAAACAAGACAGTATGTGGGAAAGTGCCTAGTGTGGCTTTCAGGCTCTCAGAATCAATTAGAAAATAACTCTGTACCCTATAGGCCACCAGATAGAAATGGGCATTAAGATTGCATTCTAAGTGCCATGGGCACTGGAAACTTTCTATCAGGACCAAGCTGGGTACACTTGGTTTAGAGAATCTGTATTGAGTAACATGCACAGGGCTCTTAAGAACTAGAAAATGGGAAGAGAAATCCTTAGGAAGAACTCAAGCCCACACTCTGCTTTAGGAACCATAGTGGTTTTAGATACAGGCAACTAATTGGGATTCTCAGTAGGTTTGACATAGGTCCTCCAGTTCTTAGCATCAAGAAGTTAATGGGCAGAAGTGACAACTCAGTTGGTAAAATGTTTGCCTTACCTGCATGAAGACTTGAGTTTGATCCCTAGAATTTCTGTTTAAAAACAGGCCTGGTGTAGAATCCTGTACTTCTAATCCCCTCCATAAGAGGTGGAGACAGTTTGGCTTAACAGTTAAGAGCAATTCCAGAGGTCCTGAGTTCAATTCCTGGCAACCACATGACTCACAACCATCTATGATGGAATCCAGTGCCCTCTTTTGGCACGTCTGAAGACAGCTGCAGTGTGCCCACATACATAAAATAAGTAAATAATTTTTAAAAAAGAGGTGGTGACAGAGATCACTGTGGGTTGCTGTCTAGCCAGTCAAGCCTACTTGGTGAGTTTCGGGCTAGTGATAGACTCTCTTTCAAAACAAAAAGAAAACAAAAACAACAAAACCCTTGATGAACCACTCCTACTAAAAACACTACAGGGTCTCCTAGATTCCACAGGTACCCTTGCCCATGCATACATGTGCACCTACCTGTAAACATACATGCACACATATGCAAAAAATGAGCTTGCTAAGAACCTTAGTCTGCAGGTCCAAGAGGAGAGACTCCTGGCTCCTACTCAGCCTCAGCACTAGGAACTCTCACTGCCTGAACTGTCCTCAGTCTCACCTGGCAACCCATGAAGGCCTCTGCTGAGGGCTGTGCCCTCCCCCATGGCAGAATCGCCTCACTCTGTGGACACATTTTAAACTAGTTCCTAGTGATTAAGATTTGCTTCTAACTCCAAGTCCAAGATGAAAACGGACACCTCACTGAGAAATCCACGCTACTTCCTATATTAAATAGTCTGTCTCCCACAGTGGCCTCAACCAGGCTACACTTCAGAATCACCTAGAGGGACTTTAAAGCCTACTGCTGCCCAGAACCTTCCAAGACTTCTTAAAAGAGAGTCTGCAGTGGAACCCAGACTGTGGCAGTTTGGAAAACTCCACAGATGTTCCTAGTTTGCAGCTCAGGTTGAAAACCACTGATTTCATGTGCCATCCATTCATGGAGACTCACATTCGATGTCTCGCCCAGTCTTCAGTGTCTCCATAACGACCTTTGAAGCTAGGCCGGGAAGGGACAGCTATGATCACAACAAAATGAGGACTCAGAGGGGGTGAGCCGGTTCGGAGAACAGGCACTTAGTTCATCCATAGTCCTCAATCCAGGAAACTAGAGTGGTTTGATGAGACCCCCAACCCCCGGGGAAGAGTCTGTACTGATGCAAAGGTCGGTTGTTCCCACTGCATTCTGGGAAGGTAGTAAAGGAAGACCACTGCAGAGCCCCAGAGGCTGCTGTCTCACTCCGTGCCTCTCTGAAGACTCTGATTCAGTAGTTCTGAACCCAGCTGGAAATTCTGCCCTTCTATCGTGTTTCTGGGTTAACATCACAAGGCCTGGTGTGAGGATCAGACTCTGGAAGGAAAAGCGACGCCTGGCTCAGAGGCAGATTCTGTAGATCTTGGGTAAGAAACTGCAGTTAAGAAGCAGGCCTAGAAGGCGGCTGGTGGTGGGACATACCCTGAATCGGGAGCCAGAGGCAGGTGGATCTCTTGAGTTCAAGGCCAGCCTGGTGTACAAAGTGAGTTCCACACAGCCAGGACTACACAGAGAAACCCTGAATCTGGAGGAAACACATCTGAGTCGACATATCTCCCTACTGACTCAGCGATCAAGAGACACTGAATGATCCCAAACACATTTACTAGTTGTCTACTGACTACCTGTTTTCAGTCTTAATTCAAGATCTCGTCATCTATTTCTAAAAAATAGACACTACTGAAGTATATGCCTTAGGTTTCACATTGACTCTTAGGTGTGTTTTCTGTTAGTAACAGAAGTTATAGTTTGTCTGATTGTTTCTTTTCTGTCTATTTACTCATCACTCTTAATAGTTAGGAAAAACGGGTTTGGTGACTAAAATCTTAGTAATGTCAAGGGTTTTGCATTGTCTTGTATGTCTTATATGGACTATCAAATGGTTCTATAGCACACCCAACGTCAGTTACGTTGTTTTAAATTTTAACTTGCAAGTTATATCCCAGTATGAAGGCAAGGAAGTATTGTGTAGAATGAACCACAAAGGAGTGACACACAGTAAACATTACAGAATGTCTAGATGACCATATGGAAGCCCGATAGCAAAAGGGAGCCTTACACACCTCCCGGGGTGGGGGTGGGGGTGGGGGCTAAGAACGCTTTAACCCACCCCACCCCAGTCTCTCTCCTGTCTTCTCTCTGGTTTCCTTTTTCACTCCTCTATCCCCTCTAGCTCATCTCTCTCCCCCCTCCAACCCTGATTGAATTAAATCACATTGCTAGAAGATGAAGAAACCTCTTATGTTTGTATCTCTGTCTCAAACACATGTGACTCAGCCTGGGTACTTCATCAGTATTCGCTGACTAGAAACCACACTGATTCCCTTAGATCTTGGAGGACCACACCATGGTTACCTTGACTTTTCCAATGGAGAATAAGAACCCATTGAAAGCTTTTGAGCTGAGGCACAGATGACAGCAGAATGTGGCAGAGGTTCACAAGAGGTTTCAGAAGGGAGAGAGAGGGGAAGGGAGTGCTTTAGGAGCCATGGATGTACTTCAGAGGATAAGTTCTAAAGGCAATATGAGACTTCTGTTGTCAGATTAATGAAGAAGTAGAGATAGAGGCCCGTTGGAAAAACATTGAAGAATGAATGGGAATGTAGCTCAGTGGTACTGTGCTTGCCTAGTATGTACAAGGCTTCAGGCTCCATTCCTAACATAAAAGAGAATAAAGAAGAGGTTATCATTTACCTTCCCGTTACTAGATATGTGAACATCTAAGTGGAGGAATAGACACGGGCCGTAAGCCAGAAGAACCACAAGAATCAAATAGAAGGCATTTATTTTTTTCTGAAATGAGAGGGAGCTGATCTTCTTTGTGGACAGAAGAGCTGTAGGCATAGCTACGGGAGGTGGTAAGGAACAAAAGAGATCAGTTGAAAGGGCAGAGGGTAGAAGGAGGTGGAACAGGAAGCCACAGATTGGAGAAAATGGAGGACACATGCATTGTCCTCTAGGACCTAAACAAATGGATAAGTAGGCAGGCACTGAGGTCAGGAAGGAGAGGAGAGAATGGCAGAGGCTGTGCCTGGTGTAGCAGAACTTTCTCAGGAGATTGCGAATCATATCACTGCATCAGAAGTGTCTGAGGGAGAGCTGGAACTCAGGTGATGTGTGCCCAAAAGTCAAATATGGACGTGCACAGGGACAAGTACCTACAACCGAGGGCAGTGAGGAACAACAGTTCCACTTTCCAAGTCCAAATCCTCAGTGTTCTGGAGCAAGATAAAGAAGTGTGTATGCCAGGCATGGTCCCAAGCAGGGCACTGCATGCCATCGACTATAGGAAAGTATTGCCTATATTATAGTATAAGTTAGCATTACCTAAGGTAGAGTTGGTTAAACTCTAATTAGTGGCATCCAAACATACAAGAAAACTGACTAAGGACAGAAAAACATTGATAGATTCCTTCGGCTACCATGGGAGGTTTTAGTGGAGGTAAGTATTTGTTCCCCTGAATAAATACATGTGACTGTAAATCAGACTTACCAGATCAGGACACAGGGTCCAGCCATGGCTTGGTTAGAATTGGGGTTTATAGGTAGGACAGTATGAATTGTCAGGCTACTGTGACTGGCGGTACCATCCTTTTCAATCAAATTGTAAGGCAGCAAGCAGTCAGGGGTTGGGAGACAGAGGCTGGACGTGACAGAGAAATAGCTCTTCAAACCACAAGAGTCCAAGAACCATGGCTGACAAGGACTCAGTACATTCAGGATGCATTTTGTCTGCCCTTCTTTCTCCAGGAGGCTTTTTCATTCAGACTGAGCAGCAGAGTTCTTTTACATGTTAGGTATTGTTTGTAGACTGTCTCTGTCAAACACAACCTCTATTATCTTAAGCCTCGGTGCAGCCTGCACTGCCTCTGAACATGACTACATTTAAACTTTCTTAGAAAGATGATTAGCTACAATTCCCTTTCAAATGTCTAGGGAATGGTGCCGTAGAAACCCACGACACAACAAAAACATACTCTTTCAGCTTCCGTTTGGCAAAGCAGCATCCACATTTGGGAAGATAACTATATTAGGATATCATGATATATAGGTGTGTGTGTGTGTGTGTGTGAGAGAGAGAGAGAGAGAGAGAGAGAGAGAGAGAGAGAGAGAGAGAGAGATTTGCCTATCAAATCATGAAGTCTCCCACTAGCTAACATGTGATCTGACACTGTTCAAATAACACCTGTAATTATTAGAAGGAATATAAAACTCCATTATTCCTAAATCAAAAGAAATTGAATGGGGAAAGAAAATCACCTCTGTTAGGTCACACAGCAAGTTGAGACCATAGACAAAAATCTTTGTGTGTCCTTAAGGAAGCTCACTGAATAACCCTACTGGTCCCCTGTGGAGGTAGAATCATGTGAAATTTGGGGTGATAACATCAGCCTCAATGAGCCTTCAGAATTGCTCACTGGTGGTTCCTGCCCAAATCCTTGAATTTCAGTGAAAGTCCTTTGGCAGCAGTTAGCAAGATCAGGCCCTGGGCATGCAGCTGCCCTTGCTGGATCAACTCAGGCGAGCCTCCAGCAAAGTCCTTTATGCTTCAGCCAGGGCTCCAAGGATGCTTGAGGTTTTCAGTCAGCGATAGCATTTTAACCGATGCTTCTCCCCCTCGCAGCTCCGGATGTCCTGGCTCATCCACGGGCTTCTAAGAGGAAACGTGTCTTTGGTGCTGGTGGAGAACAAAACTGGAAAGGAGCAAAGCCGACCGGTCTGGCATGTGGCCACCAATGAAGGCTTAAGCCTGTGGCAGTGGACAGTGCTGTCGCTCCTCGATGTGACTGACAGGTGGGTGACTATCCACTCCCCCACCCCCTGCTTTGTTTTACCCGACAAGGCACAGTGTTGACCTAGGAAGGTCACGCTCCCATGACCTTTATCTAAGGTATTTTATTGGTTATTTTTCTCATTGCCATGACAAAGTACCTGACAACTTAGGGAAGGAAGGTGTCTTAGTTAGGGTTTTACTGCTGTGAACAGATACCACGACCAAGGCAAGTCTTACAAAGGACAACATTTACTTGAGGCTGGCTTACAGGTTCAGAGGTTCAGTCCATTATCATCAAGGTGGGAACATGGCAGCATCCAGGCAGGCATGGTACAGGCAGAGCTGAGAGTTCTACATCTTCATCTGAAGACTGATAGTGGAAGACTGACTTCCAGGAAGCTAGGATGAGGGTCTTAAAGCTCACACCCACAGTGCCATGCCTACTCCAAAAGGACTACACCTACTCCGACAGGGCCACACCTTCTAATAGTGCCACTCCCTGGACCAAGCACATACACACCATCACAGAAGGCTTTGCTTTGGCTCATAGCAGGGACAACAAGATGACAACAGCATGAGGCAGCTGGTCACACTGCATCGGAGATGAGTAATCAGAGAGCGATAAAAGCTAGTGCTCGGCTGGCTTTTTCCTTTTACTTCAGCCTGAGACTCCGCCCCATTGAATGGTAAAGCTCGTTTAGGTTGGGTTTCTCCTCCTCAGTTAACCCAACCTAAAATCCTTCCACTGACAAGCCCAGAGGTCTGTCTCCTAGACAATCGTAGATCCTGTCAAGGCAGCAGTCAGTGTCAACCATCACAACCATGTACACACAGAGATATGCACATCTCCTGCCGGATTGCCAGGAGCTTGAGATTTCTTCAAGGGATGGCGCGCTAATGAACCCTCATCTCCTGCGGCTCTCACCTGGCCTGATTAGCTTCCTTCAGGATCTGTCTGTGGAGAGAGCCGAAAATTGGGCACTCCAGCTACTACCAAATGATGCTCCTGTTTCATATCTCCATGACATTTTCTCTCACTTGATGGATGTTGCCTGACTTTCCCATGTGCCATTTCCTCTCCCTTCGTTAACAACAAAACCTTAGTTGGTGGGCAAGCTTCATCGGTATTCTCTACCATTCTTTTAAAGAGAAGAAGCTGAAAGATCAAAGGAGCAAAACAAGTTGGCCTCGGAGCCAAGGCTGAGGCTATGGTCTATTGACTCAGCTCCAAAGGCAGATGACATAGGGACCCTGATTCTTTTCAGACTTTTCTGTCAATGACCTCTGTGACCTTGGACAAGAGCCCTGACTCCTTTGAGCCTCAGTCCTTCCCACTTCCAAATGGATATGGTTGGATTACCTGCTCCACGTGGCACTGGATTAGAGCGGAAGCCCATGGAGTTCCGCTGCCACTTGTCTCCCTAGGATGGCACTACCCTGCCACCTGCAGTCAGCCTGAAGCAAGCAATGCCTGAGTGAAAATATCCTGGCACCGCACCATTTCTGTGACACTCTGCTGTGCTATACTCAAAGTCCCACAGGTGGTACAGACATAGCCTACAGCAAAAGGCAGGGCAGCATCATATCTACAGAGTAGACTGGAAGGGAAAACCATCTGCTATTGGCTACGCACCAAACTCTACCATCCAGTGCAGCCTTTACAATAGTATTACAAAAGATACTCAAATTGCCATTCTGGTGAGCCCACCTTTGAAATACGAGGACCAAAGGCTCGAAGCAGGGCAAAGAGTGACACCTGTTGTCATGAGGCTTCATAAGTGTGGATGGGGGCTTTGACTTCTTCTCTCAAAGCTTATAATATGTCGTTCCTTGCAACTTCTAATGAGAACTCCCCTGTTATAGGGAAGAAGCCCCCTCCTAAGTCTGAACAGCAGCCATCCACTCCTTCAGATGTATGTGGCTTTATGATCAGAGCCCATAGATGTTCCAGGCTCAATGACCCTGGGACATATGGATTTAATTAAAGTGGAGGAAGGGAAAAGTGTGGGTGCCACCTCCATAGGCTGGTCTTTTATCCTTTAGGATTGTGATGGTCACACACAGGGATTGGAAGCTTGCGGGTGATGCTGGAGCCATCCCTCCTGGGAGATGTAAAATTAATTCTCATGAATCAAAGTGTTGTTTTGTTATCCCCTCTCTCTTCAACCCAGCAAGTTCTCTCTTTCATAGCTACTCCAGGAGATTTAAAACAAGTTAGATGTTGACTCCCTTTGGCAGGATATATATTTGAAGGCGACTTTGTTCCCAGCCTTCCTCTTCCCCCCTTGACAGTTTAGCAGTCTGATATTTCCGATATTGATACTGAGGCCAAAGTGTCCATTTGAGGATACAGTGAAGATTCTGACAAAAGCCAGCTTGGTTCGAAATGCATTGTGACCTAATTCACGCATAATTACAAGGGGAAGAAAGTGTCTCCATTCACAAAAAAAGCCTGCCAGCCACCAACTTGTTCCCAAAGCTAGAGGCAGTGTGGGAGGCATGCAGATGGGACACCCAAGATGAGGAGCTACAGGTGAACCGTCTGACAGCTTCCCTTGCTAAAATCAAACTAGATGTAGCAGCGGTGGGGAGAAAGCTGGACAGGAGTGCTGACAAGTGAGTGTGGCCCTCCAGACAGGACAGGCACGGGCTTAGTGAGTGCTGTGACCTCACCCCATTGACTGAAACTCCCTGAGCCTTAGCATCCTGTCCTGTAAGCAGTAAAATCTTACCAGATTGCCATGGGAATAAATAATATGATCATCAAAGAATCTATACATAAAGGGGTGTCAGTAGGTTTTCAGCATCTTTTATTCTAGCCTCTAAGCGGCTTCATACGTAATTTATTGAACAAACAGTACAAATCCAGCCACTGATCTTCCATGTTCTGCAAAATGGAGACATTACAGTTGTCTCTTTGGTTTGGAGAAGAAAAGTGTTTGGTGAACTCCTCAGTCTACACTAAATGCTTAATCACTAAAAACTGCTGATAAGGAATATAATTAAAAGTGACAACTGCTCCTTCCCCTCACCCACACAATGCCTCAGAGGAGGCTGGCATAGTCATCTTAGAAATGATAACCGGTCATGTGGGCCTCAAAGGGGTGGGTCTCGTGACTGTGTAAGTCGCAGGCGTTCTCTTCAGTTCTGGTCACCGATGGAGGGGCAAGCAGCACCTTCTTCGGACTTCTTCTCGCTCCCAGGCCGCCATAACTGCCTGGGTTGCCACCAAGTGAAACAGGGGAAGGGAGGAAGGAGAGGAAGAAACCAATTAGGGAAAGAGGAAAAGAAGATGAACAAAAGACAGAGGCAAGCCACCTCCCTTCTCCCAGCCCTGAGGTAGCCATTAACAGCCTACGCCCTCGGCCTTCACCCCACAAGGCTCCTCAGGCAAAGCCTGGTCTCCACCACGCAGCATCTTCCTCTTCATCAGCGCCCCATCATAGACCTTAGCCACTGGGGATGTTACTCTCTATGCTTCTATCATCTCAGCTCCCCCAGGGTCTCCAACCCTACACCTCACGGAGTATTCTTATCAAAGATCCTATCAAAGATAAGATCCCCATAGCCCCTGGGTAGACCATGAGCAATTCTTTTCAACACAAATCTGTTCATTTCCCTGGCTTCCTGAGGCTTTTAGGGTATTCCCGACGTTCTCCAATAAGACCTTTATTTAAGGTTATGTGTGAGATGTCCAACCTCAGCTTCAGTATCTCATACCATTTTTCTCTTCCTCTGCCCAGACTCCTCTCACTCAGTGGTACGAAGCCAAAATTCCTTTCCCCCAGGCTTCATATCTTCAAGTCTCTACACATCAATATTCTTCCTTTGCCGTCCACACCTCTAAATTTCACCCCTCATTCACTTTTTGAGGAAGTCTTTCCTCAGTCCTGGACTACCTGTGTGCCCACAATGTGAACTTGTGGCTCTTGAGGCAACCCTGTGCCTTTTTTCTCATTTTTAATGACTTTTTTGTAATATTTGAATTGGTACACAGGGCAGAGATCATGTCCCTATCTTATATGTCACTGATATCTGAACCTAGTAGCATGCCTAACACCAAAAGCTCAATAAATCTATGTTGCCAGAATATGTCTTGAGAAAAATTGACTATACCTTAAAACTGCAGCTGAATGAACTGAGAATTCACCATTGGAATCCCTTCAGCACCCCTCTTCTGTTCAACCAGTCTAGCAAAACAGACTAAACCACTTCACAATAAACTCGACCACAAAGTGTTCCATGTTTCAAAGCAGCACCTGTGTCCTGTCAGAAGAACCAAAACAGCATTTGTTACTCTTGTGACAGGGAGTCCCTCTTTGGAGACTTGCCTGGTGCCTGTGCTTTCTTTGTGTGTGGTCACTGTCTTGTCAAAACCGCTTTATAAGAAAGACTTTGATCTTAATCATGCGCCCCGGTGCCAGTGAGCTGGGAGCTAGAGCTAAGCATGGAGACCGAAGAACTGTAGTCAGATTGCTGCCCCACCGCAGCAATGCCTCAGGGACTGTGCCACGTACCCATAAAAGGCTGGCAGCCAGAAGCTGTGCATCCATGAATGGTATCTCTTCTGTCCATTCACAACTATGCGAAGTGAGAGAAGTAACATAATCGTCTGCCATCATTATGAAATTACCATAACTCTACAACCAGACTGCAAAGAATAACAAGGAAAAAGAATGCCCAGAGCAGAGCCCGGCATGTCGTGAGCAGGGGCAGCATCCCTGGAATACAGATCCCTGCACTCTCCGTAATTTTGAAGGACAGAACCAATTCAAATGTGTTTAAAGGCTTCATCATGGTCACACATCTGTCTTGGGCAAATATGGCTCCTTTCTCCTTCCTGTCTCCTACCTCTTCTCCCTCCTCGACTGTGGATGCCATTAACTTTTCCCTTTCTTCAAAATGGAGGAAAAGCAAGTTCTCTGTCTGTATTGTAATCAGCATTCTCTTCCAGGGATATATTCCTGGGTTTCCACTTCATTATCATCTCTCTTACTGAAAGCAGTGTTTCCCACTGCCCTAAGCTTTGACACGGCTGACAGGGTAGAGGCTGCCGCGTCGAGCTCTTTATGAGAGCGATTGGGAGATACATGGATCAAATCATGTCGCACAAATCACTGCAATCGTACAGTCAAATAGAAAGCACGCAACTTATCACACCTGTGCAAGCTCCGTTCCCCAACACTGTCATTAGGAAGGCTTTTAGCTGTATGCTGTATACATAGTCTAAAAAGAAAAAGCGTTCCCTCCGGAGATATTTAGGTTTCCTGTTCCCTTTTGCATCCTTTGTCCTAAACGGCAAGTGAGGTGTTCCGCAAATGCATCTTCCAAACGAGCTCGGTTAAGCTGAGAGTTATGTCCTCATGCAGCTACACCAGAAATGCCATAAATGCTTTTTCTCCCCGGCTCAACTTTTGACTATCATCTCCAGCCTCCCTGCTTTACCCGGGGAGACTATGGACAGCAATAGTCTCCCTTTTGAGGCATCTGTCTGCCCTCAGGAAAGATTTAGCGGGGCATTTTCTTCATCGTTGTCTGTGTAGAGAAGAATAGACTCCAGACACTACGGACAATCCTGGGCTCATGGGTCTAGACATCCCCCACCCCCAGAAATGTTATGTTTAACTCGTATCTTTCATAAATTGCATCACATCTTCCTGGTACAGCCGTGGATGAGTTTCAAATGCTGGTCAGAGCTAACACGTGTTGAGTGCTCACTGCTGGCCAATCACTGTAACTAGTTCTTAGATGCATTATCTGCTTTCATCCTTCAAAGAGCCCCTTGGGATAGAAACTATAATTAACTCCCTTTGTATATGAGAAATCTGAGTGCTAAAGAGGTTAAATGATTTTCCCTTAACCCTTAGGCCACTCTGCTTTCTAGGCCCTGCCTGAGGAAATACAATGTCATGCTTGGAAGAGGTAGAAACCTGGGTACATGGTAGGCCTTGGGGCTGACAAAATATTTTGGTTCTGGGCTATTTTTAGACCATATTTCTTACACATTTCAAGCTAGTTGTTTAGGCTTTTTTTCTTTGCTTCATAACCCCCTGAGGCCCATAATATTTTATATACTTTAAAGGTAGTTGCTAGAGAGATGACTCAGTGTATGAAGTGCTTATATGCAAGCATAAAGATGTGAACTTAATTCCTCAGAACCGAGGTTTAAAAACCAAAAGCCAAGCTAGGCTTGGTGGCACATACTTTTAATCCCAGCTCTTGGTTGGCAGAGGCAGGTGGATCTCTGTGAGTTCAAGTCCAACCTGATTTACATAGTGAGTTCCGGGCCAGCTGGCATTACACAATTACCCTGTCCAAACACAGGCAAACAAATTGATCACAGCACTGGAGGCAGAGACAGGAAGATTCCTGGCTCAAGCTGGCTAGTCACTCTAGCCAAAATCAGAAGGATCCAGGTCAGAGACCTTATTTCATAATGTGGAAAATGGCTGAGGAAGACATCAAGATCACAATCTCATTTCCGCTCATATACACACACATGTGCGCACACCCACACATGCAAACCTTAGATGAGCTATGTTACAGATTGTCATAACAGTGTAATAGAAACCAAGACGAATGTCTTTTCTCTATGTCATGGGGTACCTTGTCTGTCTTCTTAATCCCTCCCACTACCTCCTGATGAAGACACTTCCTATCCAGGCTACTCTGCCTGTGTTCTTGCCCTCACATCTCCAACGAGGACACAATCACCAAAAGAAACTGGCTTTCCCCTCCCTGTGTCTTTGCAGGTCATCAATCTAGCGTATCTTTGGCTGTCCCTCTACCATATGCTTCCACTCCAGAACCAACCATAGATTCTGACAGGGACATCTAATTATAAATATATGAATGTACCATCGCCAACAAAGGCATAAGAACAAAAGACATTTAGCTGTCCATTTCACGACTCCCTCTGGGTAGCTGGGAATGAGCTTCATTGCCAGAAGGACACTGAGGAAACCTAGCCCTAAAACTGCAAACCAGGTTGGGCAGAGGCCTCCTTGTTCACCAGGGAAACACAGCAGGGGGCAAACTCTGAGTCCCTTCTCTCCTGCCTGCCCTCCCTCTTCCTCAAATTTTGGTTTTGCCTCCAGGCTAGTCCCACCCCAGCAAATAGACATGCAGAATAGGAGAAGGCTATGTCTCCATGCAAAGCCACACAAAACGGCACTGGCTGCCCACTGCTGGGCAGGCTACTGTGGTGACTGCATCCCCTCACTGTTTACCCATAACCACCCCACCGTGCAGCTTTGCACAGGGGCTCTACGCCTTCCAAGCACAAGGTGCTGATTCAGGTCCACACACTGAACCACGAGGATCCACTTTTCAGATGAGAAAACTGACGTCCAAGAGCCCACTGGTCTCATCTCCGTCTCTTTCTTAACCAGACAATATCCTGTGAAGCCGCTCAGGATGAAACGGCACCAGCTTTCATCTTCAGCCAAGCACTGTGTATTTATTATCCAGCCAGTGTCTGCTGCCTGTCCAGTGCTGACTGGTGGGCTCCCACGGATATTCTAGAACAGCTGAGTTATCAAGAAAAATGATCTCACAGGGCCTGGCCAGGAAAACAGGTTGCTGCATGACAGAGTCTGGGTGCTAGTGGAGGGAGTCAGAGGATCATGGAGTCTAATAAAACTGCATCCGTTCTTCCCAGCATGCATCTTTCTTCCCAGAGTGGGCCTTTCTTCCCAACATGCATTTCTCTGTACTCTGCAGAGTCTCCTCTCTGCCAACCATGCCACAATGAGTATTTATCAAAAAACACTGTTGTCCGGTGAGATTAAATAATGACCCAGAGGTACACACATTAAGGATGAAAAAGTCAGGGGGTCTCTTCTAGTCAGAAGATACACGTGGAGACAGCCTAGAGAATCTCACAGACTCCAAAGGGGAAGCTATCTCACATGT
Organism: Apodemus sylvaticus; assembly: GCF_947179515.1. Taxonomy (NCBI): domain Eukaryota; kingdom Metazoa; phylum Chordata; class Mammalia; order Rodentia; family Muridae; genus Apodemus; species Apodemus sylvaticus. The sequence continues at coordinate 118,594,285 of NC_067477.1, forward strand.
TTTTCCTGAGGTGATTCCACGCATGTAAGAAACATGAGGGGAAACAGGAAGGACTCAGCTCTCCCAATAGGGGATCAGCACTGCAATAGCTGGAGCTTCGTGTGGACTGTTGATAACCTTAGCCCGAGACAGTACCACGAGCCTGGAGACCACAGTGGATAAGTTATGCCACTAAGTCTAACAAGTCTTCCACCGAAAGGGCTCAGGTCCTTCACACACACACACACACACACACAGACACACACACAGGATGTGGGATGAAGCACTGGCCTCCTAGGCTGTCCTCAAGGTGAGGCTCTTGTAAGGAAGAGTCCCTTTTCTTCTACCTCTGTTCTGTGCCTCTTGTGTACATGTGCTTGTGCCTTCTCACCCTCATTATCAAAATGTGGGCCTTCAAGCTCTTCTTCCAAGAGAAGCCATGAAACAGTCAGTGCAAAGATGCAACTAGGAAGCAAAGGAGTTTTGTAGCTCAGAATCCAGCTTCTTTCAAATGTCTGCTATCAGAGTCAAGAAGTGACTTCTAGGTTCCCAAGGGTCATAGGCAGCACTGTTATCTTACTGAAGACGCTTCTATTATAGAACCATGTTATAAGTCTCTGTTTGCGCCACCTGAAAGCCCTATAGAGCAGTTGTCAGCCATGAGAGGTCAGCCAACACCTGCAGGGCTGAGTCACTCAAGGGGGGCTGAGAATAAAACGCTGGCCTGGTGGAGCAAAGCCAAATGTGGCCTGGGTGGAACCAGGCAGCTACATGGAGTACCCAGACAAGGGTGTAGACCTGTAGTCAGCAGACAGGTGACATCAAGGACAAAAGGAGGGACCAGGTTCCATAATGAGCCCAGAGCCTTGTGTACAGCACACCGACATGAGAACAATCATAGCTTTGCCCCAGCATCTTAGACTATTCCCCCTCAATGCACCCTGCCTGGCTCGCCAGGATGCCCCTGGTCCTAGAATGCAGCCAGAGTGTGTAGCTAGGTAAAGGCTGCAGCTAAAGAAGAGCTCTATGGTCTCCTGCAGCCAGCAAAGGGCAGGGTTTATCCATCACCATGAGCAGTTAGTCACCAACCCACCTATGCCAAGTATACTGAATAAATCCTGAGTACCTTAGAAGTACTGTTGCTTGTTGATTGGGATAGCAGCACCCGAAGTAACAGTAACCCTTCAGTTCCCAGAGCTCTATAGAAGGGAAATCCATTTCTTTCTCATATAAAATCAAACATGGGTATGCCTGGTGAGTTCAGGAACCTATCTATACCTCTTCCACTCTGTGGCTCAGGCACATACTCCCACATAGCTGTGTGCCCACATAAAAGAGAAGTGCATTAAAAATGGGCGAGAGGAGGAATGGGAGGGGAAGAGGAGGAGGGGGAGGGGAGGAGGAAGAGAAAGATGAATGGAAAGAAGAGGAGTAGGGGAAGAAGAGGAAGAGGAATGGAAAGAGGAGAGGAAGAGAAGGAGAAAGGAAGAGGGGGAGGAGAAAGAGGAGGAGGAGAAAAAGGAGGAAGAAGAAGAGGAGGAAGAGGAAGAGGAGGAAGAAGAGGAGGAGGAGGAAGAGGAGGAGGAGAAAGAGGGGGAAGAAGAAGAGGAGGAGGAAGAGGAAGAGAAGGAAGAGGAGGAGAAAGAGGAAGAGGAGGAAGAGAAGGAGGAAAAAGAGGAGGAGGAGAAAGAGGAGGAGGAAGAAGAGGAGGAGGAAAAGGAGGAGGAGGAGGAGGAGGAGGAGGAGGAGGAGGAAAAGGAGGAGGAGGAGGAAGCAGCAACCAAGAAATACAGCTCTCTTCTGTGGGCATCTATCAGAGTGTCACTGGAAAGTACAACTCCCTCATTAGCTGCTCTGGGCACTGATCAGCCAGCATTTCCACAATCTTCATAATTCCAAGCTGAAATCAATTCCAGGATCTATTCTGAGGTGTGAATGTTTCATTCCCCAAATTTTATGATGCAGCAAATTATTACTTTCTGGCAGAAATCATCTCAGATTTTTACCAAACTTTCTCTTTTCTAAAAACAAAAAAAAAAAAAAATAAGCAGGAAAAGAATACTTTGAAAAGGCTTAAGACTGCCAAAAAAGCTTCAGCCCACAAATCTAACTGAATGTTACTATGAGCCAGAAAACTCCCCAGCTGCCACTAAGAAAATCCATGTATCCCACCCATCGAGAGACACTCTGAGAAGACCACATCTTAGACTTGGAATGCTGTCTTCAAGAAGTTCCCCCAAATGACTTTAATATGTAACTGTGTTTGAAAGACAATGACAGATCCAAGTCTCCTGTGGGCAAGATGGGGAACCAAGAAGTATCTGGAGAGGTATTACTGACTGTCAGATTGTCGGCAATAGTGTATTAAGTTCTGTCCATGCACAGGGCTAGCCTCTTGCTAAGTTACAGGATTTGAATGGCATTGAGAATACATGGGTTCAGTGGCAGCCTAACCCACTAGCATTGCACAGGCTCCCAAGATCTCCCAGTATCCAAGCAGTCAGGCCAGTGTAAATGGGGCAAGTGAGCTAATAAGTCAGCCCTCAAGAAAAGTTCAGATCTTAGAGAATGAGACTCAAGGCCATTCATTCTAGAGACAGTGTCAGGGTAAGCAAAGGTCTAAAGACAGGAATGTTTTCTGTTGTTTCTGGGTTGTGTCAGGGAATTGTGGGTAGCCATCTTGAACAAGAGGGCATGGTATGAGGAGGCAATGTGCTTTGGGCTGTGAGTATAGGTAACAGGAAAACCAAATGTGAAATAATTAGAACCACAAGGTGGAACTCAGAAAAGGGAAGTTGGAGAGACATTACAACAGAGGCCTAAGCTTCTGCTGCCTTCCATAAGTTGTTCAGGGGCAGCTTTGGAGTTGTTCTCTGAGAAGGGAGAAGATATGGCTGATGTCTCAGCATGCTGTGCGCATCCAGGCATTGATATACACAAATCAAACCCTCATAACTCTGGAAGGATCTGGCCCTGTTTCCTCTCTCAGAAAATATCTCAGATCATTGGAGCAAGGAGTAGATTAGTAATTCTGAGGCTTTAAATCCCATTGCTAATGCTGATTTACTGTGACGTTTGGGACAAGCTGTTGCTTTGGATTGCTGTTTCCACAATCAAGAGCACAGAGCACTGAGGCAGATCAGGCCTGTGTGCCTCATTTAAGAGGCAGTTGTTCAAAATGGCACTACGTGAACCCCCTTTATAATAGCGGATGTTCAGATCTGCTCAAGAAATTTTTTTGGGGTAACATCCACAGTTCAGTTTACAAGTCAACAGATGTGTGTGTGTGTTTTATAACCCTTAATGCCTGTGGAAATGAAGTCCTATGTTCTCAACCCTTCTCCCTCTAGGCACAGTCTGGAATCTAAGGGATAAATGAGCCTCTAATATTTGGAGCAAAGCAGAATCCAACTAAACATATTTGTCCTCCAGGAGGAGCCTCGTTGACATAACTTCTATCCTCACTTCCAGGCAAATGATTGGCACATCTTCATTTCCACATGAGTCCCAGACCCTCGTTGCCAACTGCCTGATTGGCACCTCATGACATCACAGTGTAATTCCCCATGCACTTCTGTTCATAGCTCCACTGTCACTCTCCTAGATGTCCATTTCTTGAAAGTCTTCCTTGGGTTTTCTCTCACCAGTCACAACCAGCATGCCCCCTGGCTTGAACAGACTTTAGCTGTGGAGGTCAGAAGTCCCATAGTCACTGAATAATGTGAATTACACAATATCCAAACTCCGTAGGCCATTTCTCTATGTTCCTGGCTGACTCATACCATGGGCACAGACAACTTTTGCTCCAAGGCAAAGGATGATATGTATAATTTGTCATTGTCCAAGGAAGCACAGATTTATCATTAAAGTAGGATATGAAACGGAAACAATGATGTAAGCTCCTATCCTAGAGAAAGGCAGTGGAAAAATGCTTAGATGGCACCTGTTCGGTCCTGGTGCTTTGCCCAGGGTCCCACCAAGTCTGTAGCCCTGACTTACTCTACAACAATATTTTGAGATTCAGTGCTTTCCAGTTCACCTCCATAGAGATGTTCTTCTCAGGGAAGAAGGAAGCTTAAACCATCCTGTCCCTGGGTCCTTTCATTGTTGGAAAGCTGCCGTATCCAGCACCATCTCTGTCTTCCAGGGCACACAGCAACAGAGATAGAAGCAAAGAAGTCCTCGTGAGGACTCTCCGCAGGTCCTGAGATACAGGAGTGGGCAGCCCAGTCTTTAAGAAGGATAGATTTGGTACCTTCTGACGGAGATAGTTTTCCACAGCCTCAGTTGTTCCAAAGGGCTTGTTGAACAGTGTGTATGAGACTACATGAGATTCAATGGGTTGGGTGGTCTTGCAACAGATGGCAGAAAGCATGGCCTGAGAAATGAGAGGCCTGCTTTTTCCTAGTGGGTAACTGGCCAAGGTAAGCAATGCTCCTGAGAGATCTCAGACAAGCATCATCTCCTTAATGGATTCTTACATGCATGCCTCTATGTGTGAGTGAGTGTGCAAGTAGGGTCAGGGGTGTGTAAGTGGCTAAGGGTATTCTCATTTTCTTTCTCCCCTCCTCCTCCTCTTCCTCCTCCTCCCCTTCCCCCTCTTCCTCTCTACCCCATCTCTCTCCCCTTAACTCCCTTTGATACTCTCTTCCCACCCAGTACTTAGCCCATCCAAGTCTGTGGATCAAGTATTTTTATCTCCCGCTGCCTCCTCTGCTGGGCCAGAGCTCCAGAAAGCATGGTCCTCTTTCCTTCACTCTCTCCTTTACGCCTGCTTCCCATGCCAGCAAGTGACAGATAGGTCACAGACTGAGGAGATGAGATAGCATAGAAGGAACTTACTGAAGATTGTCTTCTGCCTGTATGACATCTCTCGTTTCTCCTTCCCAAGAACCCTTCAGTGCCATTTCACACATACACACACACACACAATGAGCACACAACTCTCAGGGGTGGGGAGATGGCTCAGTGGGTAAGAACATTTGAGAACATTTGCTGCGCTCCCATGAAGACCCGAGTTTGAGTCTCTAGGATCCATGCAAAGCACTGAACTTGCTAGTGTGCACCTGAAACCCGGTACCAGGGAGGACAGATGAGTCCAGAGAACCGCTGGAGCTTGGTGGCCTCCAGCCTAACTCCAGGCTCAGCAAGAGACCCTTTCTCAAGGAAGAGTGGAAGAGCAGGGCGCCAGATGTCTGTCTTCCTCTGGCCTCCACATGCACATGCAGAAATGCACAACACCACACAGAAGAAAATAAAAGTTAATGAAGGGGAAAAGCAGTGATTGGAAGCCTCGACCTGTGGTCATGGAAGGGTTTCTATAATTCTCCATGCAGTTTATCTGAATATTTGTTTTCTTCTTTCCAGAAGGCTCCCTCACCACAACTAGCCTGGTTGTGCAAGAGAGAGCTCTCTGACCCTTGGCAGCCCTAGAAGCTCTATATTGACTTTTCTCTTGGTGTTATGCCCAGAGGAGAAACCAAGTCTTGAGGTGGTAAATTACCTCAGGGAGTTGGGCTTGTGGATGCAGAAACATTCCCAATTTAGCCTGACCTTCAGCGAGGCATATTCACATTCACCAAGAGTCGCAGCATATGAATACATACATGTCCAGCCACTGCCTAGTCAGATGCAACCAGGGTGCATCCTGGGAACCCAAAGCTGCCCCCCTAGCCCAGCCCCTCCTCTGCAGCCAGTAACTGAAGTCAATTATGCAGATAATGGCCTGGATGTGGCAGGGCTTTTTCATTGAAGACATTATTCTAATAGGAATGCAAGCCGCGACCCCAGCCTTGCGACGGTCCATTTCAGAAGACTTTTACTGAACAAATCAACTGCACAAAAAAGAAAAGAAATGAGAGAGAGAGAGAGAGAGAGGTTTTCTCTCAGTGGCATCTGCCAGTTCTGTCCTAAGCAGCCAGGCCCCAGACAAGCCCCAGCTGTGAAAATGGGCTCCCTCCCCCTCTTTTTTGAGGGAAGGAATCCGGTCCATGGTGCCCATCCATCAAATGCCTCTTTCACCACCCGGCATTCTTTCCCTCTCTCACCAAAGCCTTGTTATTCCCTCAGTCCATATTCAGACGCACACCTTTTTGTCAGCTACTTAGAATCATTAAGTGAACTTAATTAGGTTTGTCAATCCCCGAGGCTGGGAGGATTGCAAAGAAGGCCTCATATTCACTGCCCATTAACAGTCTGTTGCCTGAATGAGCCGGTGCGTCTTCTGAGCAGCGCGTGAGCAGCATCCACATGTCCTCTGCAGAGATCTGCTCGGTGAGTACAGGAAGCACCCATTTCCAGAGCTGCCTCCTGGAAACCCGGCCTGGCCCATGGCCCAACTGATCACCTCCCAGAATCCTCTTGGGCTAATTTTCAACAGGCTGTCTATAAAGCTTGCACAAGGTGGAAAGGTGGATGTATTCTTATGCAAAAGCAGGCTTGAGCCAAGACCTCTAGCCAAGTGTGCTTTAGACAAGAAAATAAGACCAGCATCAACTCCAGCAAATCGAAAATCTACTTCAGAGAAACAGAAAGAACCAAGCTGATCTGACAGTTACCACACAGCCAAAGAGAGGGGAGGCCTATCTGCAAGGCTTCCAGACAGCAGGAGGAGCCTTCAAGTGCTTACTCTACAGATGTCCCACTCAGGATTGGGGAAGGCTCTTCTAGCCATGGAGACACCGCTTCCCTCCCCACCCAGAGTGAAAGTGTTGGGGTCAGGCCACAGAGATAACCTTCATAATGATCAGTCTGTTATCGTTTTAGCAATAATATGCCATGATCTCGCTTTCCATCAGTCCTAGAACATTCTACCTGTACTCAAGACCTGCAGGACCTAAGCCCCAAGGAATGACTCTGAGGAATGACCTGGTGTCTGTATCTTTGGAAAAGTGACTCTAAAGGAGTAATTGCACCAGAAGGACTCAGAGCCAGGAAGACATCTTGCCTGCCCCTAGCAGGGAAGAGCTTCCAAAGCCTCTGCTCTTTAGTTTTGCTGGAGACACACAACCAGGCAGCACCCAAAGCAGAGAAGCCTAAATCACAGCTTGCCTGGTCTTCACCGCATCTCTTGGCCAGTTCCCTCATCAAAGATGAGGTCTTGGAATCTGCCCTGGTGTACCATGTCTCATCCCCTGCCGCTCCACAATCTGTTCCCGCAATGCCTCCACTCCACCTCTATCCTGCCGATACCTGCCACCTCTGTCTGACCCTCATATTTGTCCCACCTATTCCCTTACCTGAGTCTCTGGCCCCAGAGTACACTGAGGCAGCCTCATGTGTGTTCATGGTGCCATCTAACTGAGGCCTCCCTGCCTGTCCCCAGTGCTGCTGATAAAAAACATGGGCAGCTCCCAGTGTCAGCTAAATGCTTTAAAGCGTCAGTTTCCAGGGCCGTCCACTCACAGAATGCCGTAGACTCTTGTACTTAGCAGGCATTGCAGCCCCAGCTTACAGCATCCCATCCATGCTAAGAGGCCTGGTGGTGCCTGTTAGGGAACTCTGCAGCTCCAACTTCCCAGTCACGAAGAATAAAGCAGGAAAGCCAGAACAAGTGAAGTGACTGGAGGTTTCCACCGGGGCCTCTGGAGGGAACGGTGGGGAGTTCGTCCCTCCCCTGCTCTGTAAGCACACGGTCATGCATTCCCTTGCACCTGACGTCCTCCAGGAAGGTGTGCTGATGATGCAGCTTAGCACCGAAATGAACACGTGGCCTGGCTCCTCCGCCCGTGGGTGCTGGGCAAGGAGAGGATGACCCGGAGAAGAGAACGAGAATTGCTGTGGGATCAATGCTCACTCCAGTACAGGATATCCCACATTCCCCACCAAAGAACACGATTCTTTCTAGTCACACTTTGAGTAGCTTTATAGTAATATTTATTATTATGTCTTATTGTTATTTGTTGTTTTGCTGTTGTTGTTTGGCTTGGGATTTTTTGTTTTATTTTGTTCTTTTAAGACAGGGTCTCATGTAGCCTAGGCTGGCCTCAAACTCACCGTGTAGTTGAGAATGGCCTCAGTCATTTCTCCTTTAGAATAAAAGCATCTGGGCCTTCTAATTGTGGCCTTTACACTGAAAGGGTTATATATGGCCAGATTTCACAAGACAGATGAAGGCACAGGCAGGTGCAGGGGAGTAAAGCAATTGAGAAAAATTGGTCACATACACATTGTTCAGATAAGAATTCACTGCTGATTTCAAGGCTCTTCTCCAGTGTCCTCCACTGTCCTCCAACCAGAAAGCCACCATCTATTCTAAGTGTTGACCAGGCTTGCATGCTCAGTCATGATGGGGGCTTCCACCTGGTTGTGACTCACGGTGCAGACAAGTTCCAGCCGTGTCTCATCAGAACGGGACACAGTCATCTGCAAAGCTCACACTAAAGAAAAACGTGACCAAGTTACAAAAAATAACTGCCTTAAAAGAGTCTAATAAAGTTGAAAATAAGCTTATGATTTTGTGTTGAGCCGTGGCTGCATGTGGCCTGGGTTGAACATACAGGGAAGCTTCACTCCTTTGCTGAACTGAGGTCCAGAGAACCGAAAGGCCTTTCCCCCTCACACTTCTTCCTGTGAGCCTCTTCTACCGCTGCCTTCTGGCCCTGGCCCATGTTGTCGTCATCATCAGCCTACATGTTCCCCCCCCCCCCGTGTGTGTGTGTGTGTGTGTGTGTGTGTGTGTGTGTGTGTAGATAGATAGATAGATAGATAGATAGATAGAAGGATAGATAGATGATAGATAGATGATAGATAGATAGATAGATAGATAGATAGATAGATAGATAGATAGAAGGATAGATAGATGATAGATAGATGATAGATAGATAGATAGATGATTGATAGATAGATAGATAGATAGATAGATAGATAGATAGATAGATCTTTCTCTCCTGTATGTCTGTGTCTCATCCCTCCCTCCCTCTTTCTCTAGCTTTCTCTTTCCCTCCTTATTTCCCAACAGCTTTAGCAAGCTATAATTTACATGCCATAACATTTACCCATTTTTAAGTGCGCAAGTCAATGACTTTCAGCAAGTTTCTAGAATTCTACAAAGAATACTGCAACCCAGTTTTAGAACATTTCCATCACCCCAAAATGAGGCTTCGTGCTAGTTAGCAGTCAATATTGTTCCACTGCTAGCCCCAGGCAAGCACTAATCTGCTCTCTGTCTCTACAGATTTGCCTATTCGAGATGATTCCTATACAGCGAATCACTCAATATGAGGTCTTTAACTTACTATCTGCCTTCTTTAACTTTGCATAATGCTTTTGAGAGGCATCTATTTTACAGCATGTCTCCTGGTCCATTCTTTTTTATTATAGATTAGCATCCTGATGTGTGGCTATATAACCGCATGAGATGCATCCGTTCAATGATTGACAGCCATGACTTCCCCTCTTATTATTTCAACATCCAGACCAGAGGCTGCACACTATTCTTCAGGTCATTCTGGATCGACTTTCTGAAATCTGAGGAAAGAGTCTTTAGGGCTCTCGGTAACAGTCACTTTATTGGAGAAGGGGGTGGTTGACTGATGACAGCCTTCCAGGAAGGAGATTTCCCAAGAAAACAAACCAGGAAACAAATGAGTCTAAGGCATCTTTCTGTTTATCTCAGTCTAAAGCTTTCTCCGACCGTAGTCAGAGGATCTGGCCCTCTAAGCCATTGGCAAGGCTGGAGAGAAACATGATCTCAGTGAGTTACCAGCCGTACTTTATGACCCACTGTGGTTTGATTGCAAGCTCTCCTGGGGGAAACAGTTGATCATCTAATATTTAACAACCAACTGGAAAATAGCAACTGATATGGACAAGACTCAGGATGCTTGGTACCTCTGTTGTGCAAAAATTTTCCCTTGAGTTGCCAGCTAATGGAACAGAACCACAGAAGAAGCCCAGTTGCTGGAAGCAACAGAGACACTGAGGGGTTCTCTCCAGCCGTTAGTATCATACAAAATCGCTTTAATGATTTAATAGTGGCTTCAGCCCACACATAGGTGAACATGAGCAGAACACCAAGCCCACTTCGCTTCTATCCACCATGCAGACCCAGAGAGCAAATGTCTCCCAAGCTCAGATATCCATACTAGCTTTGACAGCCTCATATCTGCCCTAGCTTTGATGGGACAGCCCTTCTAAAGGGATATGCTCTGTGATGGAGCAGCGGGAATCGCAAAAGGTTGATCCCTGCCCTCTAACTGATGCGTTGGGATCAGGTAAGGATGATCAAACTAAATTTCTGTACAATAGGTCAGCACACGTGTGCCTTGAATCCCGGGACTTGACTTACCCCAGTGGTTCCTCACGCGCATTCTTCTTAACCTCATACAGGTTCTGGCTGCAGATAGTTACATGGTGGGGTCCAGGATCCAGGGCAACCGTGGCGTTTGACAACATCTCCATCAGCCTCGACTGCTACCTCACCAGTAAGTTGGCCCTAGCACTTTTTTCCGTTAACCCAGTGACCCATGGTCTCACCTCTAGATCACCAATGTCAGCCATCTTGCCTCTCCTACCTTTCTCAGTGAAATCTCATCTCTGTCCTTAAAACTGACTCCACTTAACTCATCCCTAACTCTTCTCTATTCTAGTCAGTGGGGAGGAGAAAATGCCCCTGAATGCAGCACCCAAATCCAGAAATCTGTTTGAGAAAAATCCAAACAAGGAGCCAAAATCCTGGGCAAACATATCAGGACCAACTCCCATCTTCGACCCTACAGGTAAGGGTTATGCTGTCACAGCTGACACATTTAAAGAGCATCATTTCTTGCTATGGAAGGCATAAGAATGTCCTGTGCTGTGGTCAGGATGAGCACTGTGGTTAAAAGAAAATGGTTGGATTCCAGAAAAGGCATCACTGTCTTTATTATAGGACCTCTAAAAGAAGCTGTGTGGGTCTCTCATCACTTAAGCTATGGGAATTACATAATGTGGGGTTCAAGCTATGGCCACTTATTATGATGCATTCGAATAGGCAGATATAATAGAGGTGGAGGCAGGAAGATGATGAGTTTGGTGCTATCCTGAGCTTCACCTTTTAGGGACAATGGAGATGGCTCATTCTGTAAAGTGCTTGGCATGTAAACTCAAGTCCCCAGTTCAGCTCCACAGTACCCATATAAAGACCCAATCACAGTAGCACATACCTATAATCCTAGCACTGAGAAGTTAGAGACAGGGGGAATCCCTGTAGCTCGGTGGGCAGCAGGTCTTACTGAGTGGGTGAACTCTAGATTAAGTAAGAAGCCTTATATCAACAAATAAGGAAGACATCTGACATCAATTTCTGGCCTCTACATGCACACACACACACACACACACACACACACACACATGCACACCAGGGGTCTTAGTTCCTAGGCCCCACTCAAGAGCACCTGAGGTTCCCAGATTCCCTGAGGACTCTGGTACATGGGTAACTGTCACTTCGCACATGAGAAGCAGGTACAACACATAGTCTGCCACATCCTGTTGTGGACATCTGGACATCTTGATTAGAATAACAGCATATAGGTGATATGCCTGTAATTTCTACTTACAAGGTGGAATCCTGGTCCCATGTAAAGTACAAAATAATTAGAGGCTTGTAGAGGCTTTGACACCAAATTTGTGAGCTCTCGGCTCATTAGTTAAACTTTAGTTTTGCTTAGTTTTAGAGGAAAAAAAGACAAAAGCTGCTTGAAATTGCCTGTCTGCCATTCCTGATTCCTGCCTAATCTGGCCAGCTATCAAGCCTAAGAAAGGGGTGTGCGTCTCCTTCCCTCTCTCCCTTCACCTTTAAAGCACTCCCTGTTCAAACCTTCCAACCCTCCCAGAGCCTACCTGGGAACCTAGCCTGGAGAACACTGTATCCTAACAGCAGCATAATTCATGGAAATATGTAGCCAGCCCCATTGCCTGAGTGAAGACCTTTCTCTTAGCCATTCAGTCCCTCCTGCCACTCACCCCAAGGGGATTCACCTGTGTTTACTGCCTTGTGATAAACTTGCAAAACTTACGAATCCATACATTTAGGAAACAGGCCACACTTCCCATTTATTCTGTGCTAAGTAGACATGGAAGATCCCCACCCCTGGCCTCACCACCAGCAGGGACTCCAGAAACATCTACTGATTGATTTGTGAGCATCTGAATGAAGCCTGGGCTCTGATCCTCTAATGTCAACAGCCACAATGCTACAACCAACCAACACTTAGGGAGCAGTGGTCCACCCTGCCTGAGTCTAGGTTCATTGCCACATAACTCCCACTGTCCCTAAAAGAATAATCAATAAGGGCCCATTGGCCACTCCTGACAAATGAAATCATGGGAACTGGGAAAGGACTATGACTCCCCACCATCTCCAAACAGAACTCGAAGCAGATTCCAGCTAAAACACCAGGCTGTTCTACTGGGTCACATCACCTCAGAACGAAGTAGGCAACTGGCTCTAGGTCAAGAGGGGCAGAAGAGGATATTGAACCAAAGATGTTTAAGAGTGACTTTGAGGCTCCTTGGGACTGCTCTATGGCATTGAATAAGGAGCCATTGTTTTCCCAAGAACCCAGTGCCACATCAGGAGCCACTTAGGGAGAACGGCAGGACCTCAGCTTCCACAACCCTCCCCTCATGCTCTCTACTGCAGGAGGTATTTATTCACCATGATTTGGGTCCCCTTGTCCCATCTCAGTGTAGAGCCCCCAAGTGTATATTGGGGGTACAAGGGTATCTCTATGGAAGGCAAGATTTCTGCTAAGGAGGCCGCTATTCGCAGGCATGTCCCCTGAGTCCCTAGACAGAGGGAAGTGAAAGAGAGAACAGAGAGGAAAGGGGGAATGTAAGAAAAGAAGTGTGGTGTAAGGGAAGGGAGAGAGGAAAGGACAAAAAGTGGAAATAAGACAGTGCCTGCCGATGAGCTAGGCTTTTGCACTAGTTAACTTGACCCCATCCAGGGGTAGTTACTTTTACTCCTATTAAAAGAGAAGAAAGGTGGAATAAAGGACCAGACCGTGAGGACATGGCTGCTAGCCATGGGTCCAGGACGTGTACCCTAAGTCTGTAGTCCTTGAACCAGCTCGGCCAGTCACTGTTGGTAAAAAGATCTCCAATCAGGGAGAAGTGCTGTGTGAGGAGGAGGTCGGGAGACAGACACAGCGAAGAGTCCCTGCCTGAGCAGTAAATAGTCAGCCCCTGACCCTCTGACAAAGACTGAAGGCGACAAGATAATAAGATTTTCTCTCCAAAGTTCAGCGCTGTCAGTTTGCACTGAGTTGGAACAGGGGTAGGAGTGGCATTTCAGCTCCCCTCCAGGCAGTCAGCAAAGAAGCAACCGAACACACCAAGGCCCTGTGAAACCAGGCCCTGAGAAAACTATTACTGCCAATGTTCCCCAAGCTCCGTGTGTCCCCGCCAGCCAGCCAGCCAGGCTTACATGAGGAGACTGAACAGCCAGGGAGCCTCCAGCCTAGGAGCAGGGAAACGCCTGACCAGGTTGTGCTTCTCAGAAGCCTCTGAGTCACTTTAGCTAATCGGATGAAGAAGCTGGAGGGGAAAATGGGGTGAGTATTAAGTCCTGGGAAATTACGTTTGTCAGCTTTGCACATGCAATTACGCTAACCAAATGGTTGGGCTAATGCAATTAGGGCTACAGTCAGCCTCTTCTCTTCCCACCCCCTCCCTCCATCCCTAGTTCTCTCCACCTCCCTATCTCTGTGTCCACCTCGGTGTCTGTCTCTGTCCCTGGTAACAGATGTTGCTGTGGCTGAGCAGGTGCAATGGGGCTTTGCCATGCTCCCTCCCTAAGAAGTCTAGTTGAGGGTTTGAAAGCTCCAGGACCCACCTGTCTCCTCTCTACTATATGAGCTCAGATGTGGCACAGACTAGACCAAATAAAACCCATTGCCACAATTTTGGAGTCTTGGCGGGGGAAATTACAATGGATTTACTTGTCAATTCCAAGTATGCATCTTGAGCAAAGAGGGAGGAAAAGAAAATGATGTAGCCTGTGAGATGATTCAGTTAGGGAAAGTACTTCCTGTGCAAACCTGATGACCTCAGATTGATCCCTGGAACCTGAGTTGGAAGAAGAGAATCAACTCTAGAAAGTTAACCTCTGACCTGCCCTGCACACAAGCATGGGTATACACATTCATGCACACACACACACACACACACACACACACATGCATACATGTACAGGTACACATAATAGTGATATATATATATATATGCAATTATGTCCTACATATAATATATATTTATATATCCTAAAAAGAACTCTAGACTAGGAGTCAGAACCTCCATGTTCTGTCCTGGTCAATTCACATTAGCCATGGTCCTAGGGTTGTTGAGCCTCACAGGGCCTTTGCATTGCCTCTGCATGCCAGTAAACACACAGGAATGGCTCTTGTGGGAGAGGCTCTTATGAACAGATAGCAACAGGTATCCTACTGTTTTGAGGAAGTCAAGGTTTGAAGGACTGGGGAGATGGCTCAGTAAAGTGCTTATCACAAAATCATGACAACATGAACTCAATCTCCAGAACCACATTTTAAAAAGCTAGGCATACTGGTAACCCTAGCACTAGGCAGATACTGGGGGGGTGATCTGACCAGCCAGCCACATCAAATCAGTGAGCTCCAGGCAAATTAGTAACCATTACAAGAAACAAGACAGAAGGTTGACTTTTGGCTTCCACACTCAAGCACACACATGTACACATGCATATACATACATGCACATGTGTGCACATGCATATACAAATGCACATGTTTGTACATGCATATACACATGCATACACACATATGCACATGCATACACACATGTACACATGCATCAGTAACCATATATGTGCACATGCATATGTACACACACATCTGCACATACACATGTATGTATATACACACACACACACACACACACAGAATCAAATTGAAAGCACTCCAGTCCCTTCCCATCCCCAGCTCTGTGATTCCAGGAGCCATTGCTTTTCTTGGCCCTTCTCTCCAATTAAGCCATGGCTGAGCTAATGTGCCCAGAAGTCATGGTGACAGACTGTCCATTTCCATGCTCCTATGATTCAAGAACAGATGCCAATTCCAATGAGAAAGTTCTATGTGTTTCATATAAATTGATTGGGTCTATTTCTGCTAAATGCATTATCCATTCACTCAGAACAACTAACAGAGTTAATAGAATTTGTAGCTAGAGCCATTATGCTCCAAGCATGCCCTTCTAAGGATGACAGCATTGTTGGAAGGAAGTTCCCAAGGCCCAGCCCCTTTCATAACCTTTTCATTTGATGGGAAGTCTTTTTGTGCCACAGAGGCTTCTGCACTCAGGCTCCGTATGCTGAGCCAAGTTCACTATAGGGCACACTATAGTGACACACCCCACTAGTGAGGCATCTTTTTCCTTCTGCTTAGCCTCATTACTGAATAAATAGTACTGAATGGAGTCTAAAGCATTCTGTTACCTCTTACCTTGGTGGTGTAGACAACCCCGTGGTAGGCTAGGGATGGGAAGGAAGCCAAGATCCCATCTTTAGCTGTAGCTCTTCACTGGGTATTAGTTTGGAAGGCAGGAAGTTCCAAGTTATGAGAACATCGTAAGACAAGGGCAGGAGACCAAGAAGGCCCACTCACCGTGGAGGACACCATATTAGAACTTGGGTAGTCTCTGTCAGTAGCAGCTTCCCCACGAAAGCGTAATCATGAACACTCTAAGGATCTTACCCACTCTAGAAACATCCTCACTGTGCCTTTTCAGGGTCCCCTGTCTGAAAGAGGCTGCCAAAATGTGCATCCGCTATGGGATATCTGAAAAAGGAGGTTAAAAAAATCTGTATTTCTCAAGCCCTTCAGGAATGTCTCAGTAGTGACAAAGGTTAGAAAATACCCAGGCTGCAGTGGAAGATCACCACCTTGGAAACGGTGGTGAGGTGGAATCAGAGTCATGGGGCATCTTTCAAGGTACCATCTCTCATCAACAAAAGCCTGGCATCATACAGCACAGTTCTTTGGATGACGCTGGGAGCCATGAGCTGTGCTGAGCTGTGTGGCTGGCTGTCTCACGTATGGCTGCTATGCTATTAGCCCCTTACAGACTCAGGTTTACAGAGATTAAGTGACTAGCCCTAAGTTACACATTTGCAAATGGCTTAAAGATCTATTTCTTAACACTCACATAAAAAGTAACATTTTCTAAGCCTTTCAACACCTACAAGAACAAAGCTGGGATAGAGCCAACCTTAGAAAGGTCCTGTTGAAGCTGGGCAGTGGTGGCCCATGCCTTTAATCCCAGCATTTGGGAGGAAGAGGCAGGCAGATTTCTGAATTCGAGGCCAGTCTGGTCTACAGAGTGAGTTCCAGGACAGCCAGGGCTATTCAGAGAAACCCTGTCTCAAAAAACCAAAAAGAAGAGAAAAAGAAAGGTCCTATTGTTGGTGTTTTGGAAAGGTCTTCTAGAAGGATCTTGCTATTAAGAAACCACCCCTCCCCCATCCCGTCTGTTGTGTTAGTTTTTTTGCCTAAACAGACTACACATGCTCTTCACCAGCATATCATACTAGTACACCCACACCCACACAAAGGCTGATCATTGAAGCTCTTGGCATACTCTTATGCACCCCAGCCACCACCAGTACACTTCTGCTAAGACCCGCTCAGTTGGGGGATTAGCTCTTCAAGGAGTGGTAGACTTGCTATTATAGATGCAGTCCTTGAGATTCATTCAAAGACCAGACATGCCCCTGTCTACATCCCTGCTGTTGAACCTTGTGCTTTATGCCCTGTGTTTTTCTGGTTTAGATTATCACCTATTCAGAATTATCATGGAGGTGGTTATGCATGAAGCACCCACTTTAATGCGGCTTAGGCATTCCCAGTCCATGAACAAGTTTTGCACCGTCTGAATTAACATGTCATTCTTCATTTAGGTGTGTCTCCCTTCCCTGGGAGCTAGGGTGGCCGTGCACCAGGAAGAGAGGTGGTGTGGAACTAATGTGTGACTCATGATTCTCATCACTGAAACCAACAAGTTTCTTTTAGTGGAAGTGGCTTGGAATGCTGGGGGGGCCAGTCAACACCCCCAAGTGGTGGCCATCTCATATGACCAGGGTCAGCTTGGTGGCCAGGGAAGGGGACCTGCTGGCAGTAATTGCATGAAAGTAAAGATTGGGTTGAAAGCAGCCTGCTTACCAAAGAGAGAGTTTCTCAGTGTATCCTGGAGATCCAAACTCTGCTACTCATACCTATCCAGCCAGTGCCCACCACTGTAGACCACCATTTATATCCTACATGCTTTCATTGTTCATAGACCTGCAAATACTGAGGTCATGCAGTGACACTCTCATTTTATGCTTGAAGACCTCTAAGGATGGATATTATTTAAGAAAGAAATTTAGCACAGTGTGTGTGTGTGTGTGTGTGTGTGTGTGTGTGTGTGTGCGTGTGGATACATGCATTTGACTTATGTGGATATGGTTTCATGGGTGCACAAAGAGTGTGTATGGAGATCAGAGGACAACCTCAGGTGTCAGTCCTCATGTACCTTTCACTGTTCTTTGAGAGAAGGTCTCTCTCTCATTGGCCTGAAACTTCACCAAGCTAGCTGGCCCATGAACTTAAAGGCGTCCAGCAGCCTCTGCCTCCTGTCTCAGCATCACTGGCACAATGGGCATATGCTCATAAGTCATCTGGCTTTTGTGAGCATAGGTTCTAAAAAGCTGAACTCACATCCTTATAATTGCTAGGCAAGTACTTTACCAACTGAACCGTTTGCCCAGACCCCAAATAATGCAGTTTTTAAGCACAGAAGACTCAGGTCTATTGTCGGATTGAGAAAAGTGAGGGTCAGGATATAAATAACTCACCCTACCATCTCTCTGTAAAGTCAGGGTTCAATGTCAAGGCTTAGCCCAAAGCCTTTCCCACACCGCCCCCGTGCTCTGTGCAATATCTCAGAGCAATATCAAACACTACCCAACCATGACCAGCATCATGGCAGAAGGCTGGTTTCATGACCTGGGGTTGTTGTTTGTTTGTTTGTTTGTTTACCCATTCAGGGGATTTAGTTCAGAATTCATTGTACCAAACAACACTGCTTTCCTTGAACCCCAATTCCAGAAGAGTCTGTGTTTTTAGTAAAACAAAGCTGCATTGGGTACCTACACTGTGCCAAGGCCCATGGCTGGAACCCAGCTAAGCACTGTTCTTGAAAAACACCCAGAACTGGTCCACACAGGCCTCATTGCAAGCCACTGTTTCCACTGAGCGTTAGGACAAGTACTGCACCATCACTGCCCAGCCCTGATATCATCCTGCCCCAGGTGGTGCATTGCAAATTATCCTGAACCGATTGACAGCTTTTTATGTTAAGAAAGCCTAACATGCTTTCCTAGAAAGCAGGTCCTCAACTCAGGTAGGGTAGGATTTGCCTCTCAGCACTTGGGAGGCAGACGATGAAGAGATGATTCAAGGTCATCCTTCACTATAGAGTGAGTTGGAGGCCAGCTCGGGCTATAGGAGGCCTTGGGTTAGAGGGAGCGAGCGAGCATGGCTGCTATGCTGCAGGTTTGGACCCCCAATACACCACCCTGAGAGACCCCAGTGAGACCCCCATCTGATGCTCTGTGGTGGCAGAATTGTGAGCTCCTAGCAGAACACCTAAAGTATGTCTGGGTTCCCACTGCTGCCCCAAGCAGCAAGCAAGAGCCACCACGGTCCTCTCTCCCAGCTGGCCTTGAGAAAACACGTTGTTTTCGCCGTTTGTTTCAGTGACAGGTTACATAAGTAGGAGACAATAAATGATCCAAGAGCTTTGGGCTCAGCATGCCTTGATTAAGATCATTTAGCTCACGACTGGCAGAACACAAAGGCCCTACATCAGTGCTCGCAGCAAGCTCTTGTTTACAAGTCCACTTTAATCAGCATTTTCCTCACAGGCTCACCGCCTCAGCCTGGAGCCCGGGCCCTGCATCGCTGATAGCCTTTGTCCCACTAAAGCATCAGTGACCTTTATAGAAAGGTATTATAGTTTGCAACTTATCTGAGACCAGGAGGTAGACTGAGGCTCAAAGAGAAACACCACGATGTCTTCCCTGCTTGCCCCACCCCTGTCAAGAGAAAAAGAAGGGCCAGATGAGACTGCCTTAAGTGTTGTTGAGACACAGAGCACTCTGCTCAGTCAGGGCCTCTCAGAAACAAAACCTTTGCTGAGGGCAGGGGCTTTGTGGGGATAATCCAGTACTCTAAAGCAAACAGCCATGCATTTATCAACCTTAAACAACACACATTTGTTTGCCAAGGCCTGTTGAGTAGGAAGGCAGGCCCACCTCCCCACCTCATCAGCTACCACCAGTGCTGAGATCTCATCCGAAAGCTTAACAGGGGAAGGAGTCACATCCATGCCCATCAGATTCCTGGAGATCAGGGTTGAGAACCCCAGTTCCTAACTGTCTAGAGGTCACCATCAATGCCTGCTCGCCTTGGCAGCCTGCTTCCCTATAGATAGGGTATGGGCAGGGAAAGACAGGCAGGGAAGACAATCATCTGCTAGCAGAACAGGTTTGTCATCTTGAAAGCAGCCTCCCATCACCTTTGCATACTCCACGGGTAAAAGGGTGCAGGGTCTCACACTCAAAGACAGAGGTTACACCGTGTGAACCTCAGGCAGAGACCAGCTCAAGTTCCTGGCTGTCATGTGTCAGAGCAACCACACCAGGAAGTCCTGAGAGCCTGCTGATAGAGCTCCCAGGCTCAGGCCCCAAAGTGTCTAATAGCATTTCCTAGGCATTTAACTATTCACAAAGCACCTACTGAGAGCCACTTAACACTAAGACTAAGATAGTGAACTGGCAAAGAGGCCTAGAGACCAAGGTTCTTTATCAGAGCTGACTGTTATAGCAAGAAAATGAGCTTATTTCTAAGAAGCGATCAAAGATATAAAACAGAATTTCCATATGAAATTTTGTGTTATAAACTTTAATAACTTTGTTATCAACACATACAACCAAAACTATTAGGCAAGTTCACTGCTATGACCTATGTACTTTGTGTGTGTATGTGTGTGTATTTGTGTGTATATGTGTGTGCATGTGTATATGTGTGTGTATGCATGTGCATGTGTATATGTGTGTGCGTGTGTATGTATGTATGTGTGTGTTCATGTGTATATATATTTATGTATTTATGTATGTATGTGTGTATGTCTATGTGTGAATGTGTATATATGAATGAGTGTATGTGTGTGTGCATGCATAGATATGTATGTATACATATGTGTGTGTATGTGTGTATCTGTGCACATATATATTTTGTATTTTTTTCTATTATTTTTTACTAAAATTCCAAGAAAATTCTAGTATCTTGCCATTAAAATCTCACCATTTTTTTAAAGTGGAGAGGGGGGACAGTATTGTCTCTTTAGAATTTACTAAATCAGTTCCCCAATTCAACCAATTGCCTATTTGCAAGTAAAAGCATTGCATTTACTTGTGTGGGAGGAGGGGTAGATTCTTGTGAGAGGCCCTGAATAACTGCTTCATATGAGCTCTCTGATCAATATTAATTGACAGAGAGCCTGTGCTCTTCCAAAACTTGTCCAGATCTTAGAAATCTCTAAACCTGCTCTATGAAAATGTTTTTCCCAAATAAATCCCAGGTGACTGGACTAGAAGATCCTGATTTGTTTTTAAGAGTGAATATTGACTGTGAGTTCACAAGAAGGCAAAAGCAAATCTGTTCATCTAATTATTGTTTTAGTAAGTGACTGGCAGATTTAATGATCTTAGTCCAGGATTAATGTTAGCGCATAAGGAAAATAAGGCAGAGTTCTGGGTGATCTACCAACCTGCCTGCGGATCAATAGCAAAGTCTCCACATCATTCAGTACCGTTACCTAGGAAAGGACGCTTTCCTTCTCCTCAACCAGCCTTGTGACTTTGCCACTCTAACTACTCCATTCAGCCGGTCCATCAACCACTGGGTGAGTAGTGTCATGGCCGGCCTCTGCTTCTCTACTCTCTCCCTCTCTCTGCCTTTCTCTGCCTCCACTACCCCTCAACTCCCTTCTCCACGGCCTGAATAAACTCTATTCTATGCTATAACTGTGTCCAATCCCTCAGGGGGAAGGGAGGCCTCAGCATAGGTCCACTGAGGCACCCCCTTCCCCCACACCACCGTAAAACATATTCTCTTAGCCTCTTTCTCTTTTTATGATCACAACAAACCCAAGATATTACTTGCCATGGGCTGCTCTTACTCTAATTGGCCAGCCCTCAGGGCCAGTTCTCACAATCCCTTCCCCTATGGCATCTTCTCCTCTCTGTTCTCTCCCCTCTCTCCTCCTCATGATCTCTGCTTCAGATCCCAAGCCCTGGAAGCCAAAGTCCCACCTACCTCTCTTCTGCTCAGCTATAGGCTGTAGGCATCTTCGTTCAACCAATAGTTTTAAATTAAGGAGCAAGGTTACATAGCATCACTTGGTGTGTGTGAGGATTCCCTCTTCCCAGAGGCATCCAGATCTTGGAGGCCAGTATTTAGCAACAGGACAAACCTCAACAGCATGTGGCCAAGGAAAGACTTGGCTCTTAGCTCCTGTGTGAAGGAGTTAATGAAGGAGTCAGGGTTACTAGGATGATGGATTCAGCAGGATGATGAGGCTTAAAGGTGGGGGGTATAGGGGTTAGGTGAGTGTGGCTAGGCGGCGTGGGGGAAGGTGTCCAGGCGGGCCCTTGCCTGGGCACCTCTGCCCCTGAGGGACCACACACACACAGACATGGTATAGAATAGAGTTTATTCAGAATAGGGGATGGGAGTTAGT